>NW_024712257.1:0-27500 GCF_018991925.1 Homarus americanus | reverse complement strand
CCTCCTTGAAGGCCCAGTAGAAGGGCTATAACCTTCAAATCGCCGCAGATCTGCCATCTATACTCCTTGTATTTAATAGCGGTCAGTATTTTCTCCGTACTATCATACGTTCCCTTCAAACCTACAGAATGCGCTACTTGAACTGATGGCGTCTGGTTCCCATTATGCAACAATACTGCTATCAAACTAAACTTGGAGGAATCTATAAAAGCCTCCATTCCTTTGGGTCATGTTTAATTCCCAACTCTGACATCAGTCCATCTACATCAGTACAGAGGGAATCCTGCATACTGTAGAGTGAGGTTAGGGACAGTATTTCTTCCCACTTGCTGTTCAGTATTGCTAACCTTGCATTTAATATATCCCTACCAACACAAGTACGTATCTTATATTCCTACTCTACATATACAGTACACATATATCATAAAAATGTTACCTGACTGACATTTTTTATTGCCATATTTGAAATCAACTCCACAAAATTACTAAAGTGCAGCGTCTTTGATCCATGTTACCGAACCCTGGTCAACTTGTGTTATATTATTATTATTATTATTATTATTATTATTATTATTATTATTATTATTATTATTATTATTAATGTTGTTGCTGTCGTCGGCTTTGTCGTTACTGTTGTTGCTGTTTTGATGTGGTATCTGAGTGTACTATACTGCCTGATGATAAACCCGATCTCTCCTTTTGAGAGATGTCAGTAAGGGCGTCTCCCTCCTGCAGCACCCTCGTTAGATAAGAGTCATTAGTACTCAGGTGAGGATAATCATTGTAGGGGCGTGTCACCTGGGCTAATAAGGGAAGTTAGCTGAAGGTTGAGGTTGGGGCTGAAGATTGGTGTGGATGGGGCTGAAGATTGGTGTGGATGGGGTGGATGGGGCTGAAGATTGGGGTGGATGGGGCTGAAGATTGGTGTGGATGGGGCTGAAGATTGGTGTGGATGGGGCTGAAGTTTGGGGTAGATGGGCTGAAGATTAGTGTGGATGGGGCTGAGATTGGGGTGGATGGGGCTGAAGATTGGGGTAGATGGGGCTGAAGATTGGGGTGGATGGGGCTGAAGATTGGTGTGGATGGGGTGGATGGGGCTGAAGATTGGGGTGGATGGGGCTGAAGATTGGTGTGGATGGGGCTGAAGAGATTGGTGTGGATGGGGCTGAAGATTGGGGTGGATGAGGCTGAAGATTGGTGTGGACGGGGCTGAAGATTGGGGTGGGGTAAGTGTAGGTCTTTGCTTGCTAGTTGAAGATCAATCCCGTAAACTTTATTTTATGCTTGTGTGTGTGGAGATCCTTCACGTAGTTGATGTTACACGACCACAATACACACACACCTTAACTTGTATCTTGACCTATCACAAATTTCGTGTTCTCCTCCGTCAGTAGGAGAGACCCAAATAAGATACATGTAATCAGTATTCATTCCCTCCTCTCTCAGCTCTTCCTCCTCATCCTCCTCTTCTCTCAGCTCCTCCTGGCGACTTACAAAAGGTAACAACAAGTCATTTACCATTTTAAGATATTGATGGTGGGGTTTATGGCTGGTTAAACCCAAACTCACAACTAAAACTAAATAGCTCATCTCAATTGCTCCGGTTTTATTGGAGTTCATTTTAAAGCTCAGTCCTCGTGATCATAGAAATATTTGAAAAGTGTAGCTAACTAATTAAGTCACTCCACTGAGATTGTTCAGTTGCAAGGGGGAAAACGAAAAGAGGACAATGAGGAAATCTTTATTTATGAGACAGTAAACACATCAATTGGGTAGTTAGGTCGTTTGGCAATTAGGTTAAGATGCTCGAGTCATCGTCTTGGGGAAACTGTTTTGGGAGTTGTGGCTCATGAATTTGTGTAATGGATGTTAGGGAGAGACAGACAGACAGACAGACAGACAGACAGACAGACATATACAGACAGACAGACAGACAGACATATACAGATACAGATAATATAGAAAAAGGGAAAGCGAGAGAGAGAGATTTAGTTCCGAGGAATACACACACACACACACACACACACACACACACACACACACACATACACACACACACACACACACACACACACACACACATACACACATACACACATAAAGATCAATAGATATCCACAGACTGACTTAGACATGTTTTTGCCCCCTGAACGAGACACCGAACCAACATACTTCAGTTCTCCAGGTGAGACACACAGCCCATTGAGCCAGTGCTACGGGAACAACACAAACGTCTATTGACTACTAGTGCGAGACAGCAGTTTAGGCGTTGACTAATTACGGAATCCGGAAATCCGAACCTAACCTAACCTAACCTAACCTAACATAACCTACCTAATTTTATGTCCAAGAATTCGTTTTCCTCTCTCTTTCTCTCTCTCTCACACACACACACACACACACACACACACACACACACACACACACACACATTTTTAAGATATGCATATTGAGTTTATACATCTTTTAACCCTCAAGTAGCGAGAGATTGATAGCCGTGAAATGGTGTTCATTATGACTCAATCGTATCAATACATCACGACAGGTAGGAGGGGCTGTAAGTCATCCACAGGTGTATATGGCTGTCAGGTTAAGTATAATTACCATTAGTCAGTGTTACAGGTGTGCGAGCACAGGTGAGAGGCACTGTACCTGTAGTAGAACCTCGCCTATACTGAATGTCTGTGTGTTTGATGATACTATGAAGGTTTGAGTGTGAGTTTGATTACATATTTTGTTAAGAGCTTCGTGGTAACTTATACGACGACTATGTGTGAAAGTTTTGATTGACAATTTTTGCGTTTTGTTATAATATTGTTATTATATGGAAGTTATTTTTTTACCTGTGATTTTAACTAAGTATTCTACAGGTGCGCGGTTATTGTTGTGGTAGTTATGATAATCTCCCAAGTCTGTAGTTTTTTATTATACTGAATCTAATTATGTAAATTACTCTTCCTGTAATTTACCCCGTACCTGTGATAATGATTTTTAGCATATATTTTCTATCATTATATTGAATCGAGTTATGCAAATCAGCTTACCTGTATCAAGGCTTCTGAATACCTACCGTGAATTGGCTAATAGTATGCATTCCTTAAAACAAGTCCTAAGTTAAGATTTGTATTTTATTATTATATTTTATTTTTTCTCAACACGTCTGACAACTCCGTCTTGAGAACCGTGTCTTTCTCAGTGGCATTTTTGTCTTGGGTTTCAATGTTATTTACTCACATAGTTACGGTCTCATAACTTATGAATCGAAGTCACTTGTGCGTATCTAAGTGAAACTCGATCACTTGTACTGATTATTGAGGTGGGGAAATTTTAAACACTGCTAAATTTTTAAAGTATTCTGTGCTTATTATTAGGTCGAGGGAATTTTTAAACTTTTCCAATATGTTAAGTCGAGGCTTTTAAACGTTACTAAGTTATTCAATGTTATTTCTTCTTTATAATGAGGATTTTATCTTGTTATCTTGTATGATACATTTATTAGTAGTGTTATCTTGCTGTTATCTTGTTATACCTTGTAATATATCAAGTGACGGTTTGGTTTTATTTCTCTGCTTGAAGACGATTCCTTATTTTACTATAATATAAATAATTCTTTATTTCTTTCATTTTTTATTATTATTTTCATGTTTTATTCATGTCAGCTTTTGGTTATTTTAAGATATTTTTATTGGTTTTATATTTAATTATTTAAGACTTAGAATTTTACTACACTAAGATAAATTATCTAATTCTCTTGGTATTTATTATCCTCTTTGCGGTGTTGCTTTATCAGTTATGTTATCTCCTGCGTTCATTATTGTTATCTCTCCCGTTTATCTTTAGATGTTCGGTACAATGAGATTATAATTTTGGCTATTCGATATTTGAACCTTTACTGAAATATAATAGTTAACCTTTGTTAATTCTGCTTTTATCCCATTTTCTTTTTTCTTTTTTCAATCTTATTTTATTTTTATTTTTATTTTTTTCATGAATTAAATCCATTTGACTGAAGTTTAATGTGTTAAAATTATTCACCTTAATAAAATACAATAATTACTCTTTATCATATATTCTCTCTATGCTCCTAGTTTATCAATTATCTCCTCTCATGTATTCGTAACACAACTATTGGGTATCGGCTTCTTCTCTTGGGTATTAATGCTTCCCATCTTTATCACCGATTATGAATAGTTATTTACTTGTTATCTGTCCTGTTTATGTTGTTGTTTTGTGATTTATACAGTCTCTTAAATTCGTTGTTGTTATCTAGTTTAAAGGGGTGTCTGATGTTAGATAAATGTTGTTTGTGAGTATGTGTTTACGTTTGTGAGTATGTGTTTATGTTTGTGAGTATGTGTTTATGTTTGTGAGTATGTGTTTATGTTTGTGAGTGTGTGTTTATGTTTGTGAGTGTGTGTTTATGTTTGTGAGTATGTGTTTATGTTTGTGAGTGTGTGTTTATGTTTGTGAGTATGTGTTTATGTTTGTGAGTATGTGTTTATGTTTGTGAGTATGTGTTTATGTTTGTGAGTATGTGTTTATGTTTGTGAGTGTGTGTTTATGTTTGTGAGTGTGTGTTTATGTTTGTGAGTGTGTGTTTATGTTTGTGAGTATGTGTTTATGTTTGTGAGTATGTGTTTATGTTTGTGAGTATGTGTTTATGTTTGTGAGTGTGTGTTTATGTTTGTGAGTGTGTGTTTATGTTTGTGAGTGTGTGTTTATGTTTGTGAGTGTGTGTTCTGTTTATAGGTGTGATTCTTGCCACCACCCTACCACACACTGCACACCTGTGATTGAGTGCGACAAACCCATATTCTTCTCTGTCAGGTATTCAAGGTATCACGCTGGTTTATCTGTCTCTGGTTTAAACACGTAATATCATCTTAATCTGCCAGAGCTTGTATAATATGTTTACTGTCGTTTGGTTTTATTTTAAGACGTTGAAGAATAAGATTATTGTAATTATGAGGTGAAGAAGATGATATAAAATTGCCTTGTTAGGTAGAGTCGTTAGGATGTTTTTTTTTTTTTGTATCAGTTTGTTCGTCTATTCGTCCGTTCGCTCATATTATGTCAGTCTGTTTATATGTTCGTCCGTTTATTCGTTCGTCCACCCATACGTCAGTCAAATCGCTCGTCCGTTCACTTATACGTCATTCCGTTCAATCGTCCGTCCTCCATCCATGCGTCAGTCCGTCCGTTCATACGTCCATCTGGCCTTCCGTCCGTCCGTCCGTCCGTGTGGGTATGCGACAGGGAGGAGTGAACACGACGACTCGGCACAGAGAGCGTGGGATTTTGACCAAACTTGGTATGTTTTGTATATCACAGCAAGACCTCAAACAGGTTCAGTGAAGCAGGATCCTCCGTCGTCTTAAACCAGAGTTACGACCCCCAGGACTCTGCCTTGACGCGGGGGAGAGGGGGGGTGGGGATGTGAGAGGTGGGTAGGCTCAGGGGAGGGGGTGGAGATAATGGAGACTGGATTGGGGTGGGTTGAATGGTTCAGGGGGGCGATGAAGGTTGGAGGTTTCAAGGGAAGGAGCTGAGGTAGTGGGAGAGGAGAAGGTGCTGATGGAGTCTGATGGAGCAGGGAGCTGAGGGAGGAGAAGGATGAGGGAGTGGGGGAGGGGAAGGAGGATGAGAGGGCTGAGTGGTGAAAAGGTAAGATTAGAGTGAGAGGGGTGGGATGGAGCCTTCTATTTAACATCATTACCTTCCTGAACCAAAGTCGTAAGATAGACAATGTTATTGGTCTTGTTCCCCGCAATGTATAGCTCTCCAGTTTAACAGTGATGATAATGCAATAATTGTTCGCCGCACCACCCTACCATTATTATAAGGCTGAATGCAGTGTTGGTAAAAATATTGCAGTGTTGGTAAAATTATTGCAGTGTTGGTAAAAATATTGCAGTGTTGGTAAAAATATTGCAGTGTTGGTAAAATTATTGCAGTGTTGGTAAAATTATTGCAGTGTTGGTAAAAATATTGCAGTGTTGGTAAAAATATTGCAGTGTTGGTAAAAAAAATTGCAGTGTTGGTAAAAATATTGCAAAGTGTATTTCTTTTGGGCCTTTATATCCTGACCCTGATGTTGTGTTGCTGGTTTTGTTGTGTTTCTTGTGGCCTGTTGTAAGACGTTGCAGGTTTGGTAACATTGAAGGTATGTTGTCTCTTCACTGTGTTCATGATATAATTTAATTTTTATTTAAGTCCCCTGTTCATTATTTTAAAACCTTTTCTTTTTGTTTATTTATTATTATTATTATTATTATTATTATTATTATTATTATTATTATTATTATTATTATGACCTTGATGTACAGGCAGCAGGAGGAAGAGGAGTGTGGTGAAGGGGAAAGTGTGTTCTCGTAAAGTATAGAGTGTGAGTGAGTGAGTGTGTGTGTGTGTGTGTATTTGACTCCTGGCCTTTCGATCTAATTTCCTGTCTTCATAAGTTGTCATGGCTGTTGTGGGAGGCTGGTGCTAGTATCCTTCTGTGTTGGTGAGTTAGTGAGTGAAAGTTTAAACAGGACATCATGACCCCACACTCACTCACAAAGCCTCGTACAATTATTTTTCCTCGTAATTAAATATATTATAACCCTCTACCTACTCATCTCTGCTAAATCCCACACAAAACAGAGTTAATATATAGCATGAAACTATATTTATACTCTCCCGCTTCACTAGATACCATTCATTTAGCAGCAGTTAAGAGTCAATGCTAAAGTACAGGTGTTAAGTACAGGTAAGAGTTTCTAGTTAGGATTGAGTTGTAGTGTTTTTTTTTTAATGCTGTTTTTCCTGTTTTTTTATGTGTGTGTTTTAACTTGAGGCTGTGTGTTTTAACTTGAGGCTGTCAGGTAATTGTATTCTTATAGTATTTGATACAGGTGTGTGTGTGTGTGTGTGTGTGTGTGTGTGTGTGTGTGTGTGTGTGTGTGTGTGTGTGTGTGGCTACTGGTTTTTAGTTTGGTTTAATTTGGTTTGGTTTCGGTTGGTTGGTTAAGTTAGGTTGGGTTATGCAGAGTCCTCGCCACACAGTTTGGTTGAACCACAAGGTGCTCCGCCCCTCCTCCCCTCCTCCCCCTCCCCTCCCCTCCCCCCCAAAAAAGATAAACAAAACAAAACTTTCAGGAATTCTAGAAAGCAGGAAGGAGTTGATTGAACCTGTGGTGGGATTTCCCCCTCCCTCCCTCTCCTCCCCTCCCCTCCCCTCCCATCCTCCCTCCTTTAAATATCCTTTGAGCCGTTTCATGTTGTTTGTCCTACGATCCTCCTAATATTTTAATCAAGAGTCCTGCTGGATAATTACTCTGAATTTAGCGTCTTACGAACAATACTCTTAGATAATCACAAACTAAATCATCCACACACACACACACACACACACACACACACACACACACACACACACCTTTATGACATACATACCTGCCTTTTTATGCACATAGTTCCTACATGTGGGTGATAAAACATGAGTAACAAAAAGAGGGTTTACGTTAGTGGTTGTGCTTTTGTTAGAAGGACCAGGAGTGGAGGCTGGTCTCTGGTGGAAGTCGGTCGGTGCAGTAAAAAAAAAAAAAAGAGAAAACAATGTGGGTTTTGGTTTTTACAAGGTGAGAAAGATATCCGTCAGCAGTGGATCAAGATTGGATTGCCTTCTCTCTCTCTCTCATTCCGTCTTTCCCTTTCTTTTTCTTTTCTCCTTCATTACTTTCCTACTTTTATGCTTTCTCCTACATTTTTCCTCTCTATCTCTCCTAACCTTCCTTCTGCCTCCTACCCACCACAGCTGCACGTGATACCAGGAGAAACAGCGGATGAGCACAGCAGGCGGACGCGTGTTGCCCCCTGATATCCTCCCACAGCACATAACAGCATCCTTCATCCTCCCAAAGGTGGAAGATAGAAAGGGAGGATGTGAAAAAAAGAGGGAGAGAAAGGGGGAGATGAGGAGGGAGAGAGGGATGGAAAGGGGGAGATGAGGAAGAAGTGTGAGGGAGAGAAAGGGGGAGATAAGGAGGGAAAGGGGGGATGAGGAGGGAGGGACGAAGACAGGTGGTGTGGTAACTACGGCCACATCTGCCTTCTAGCGTCGCCTGCGGTCATATCATAAAAGGTATTTGAGTCTTTCAGGTGCCGCAGGTGGATGCCCAATTTGTCAGTGCTATTACGACGCGTCACCTGGGAGAAGCTATTTCTGGTCCTTCGTGTTTGTCAGAAGGAAGGAAACTGTCCCAATCCTTCAGGAAAAGGAAAAAAAATATTTACTGTTTCCATAAGAAGGTAAATAAAAAGGCTGTTATCCACGTCAACTAGGAGAAAAAACTTTATGCCTTTCTCTCTGTTAGGAAAAAATTATCTTCCTTTCCGTCTGTCAGAAGGAAAAAAACTAATGCCGTCTGCTCTCTGTTTGGGAAAAAAGTATTCATACGTCTCTCTCTCTCGGGTAAAAAGTGTATTATTTATCTCTTCTATCTGAAGGTAAAAATATACTCATGTACGTTTACCCACAAAGGAAAAAAGTATTCTTGTCAGTTTATTCATTAAGGAAGAATTATTAATGCCCGTCTCTGTCAGGAGGAAAAAAGTATTCTTTGGTGTTTTTTTTTCAGTATACAAACAACTTACTGCCCATTACTGTCTAAAGGCAAAAAAAAAAAGCAATAACTGTGTCCATTTCAGTCAGGAGGAATAAAATTATTATTGCCCATCACTACTAGGAAATAACTATAATGTCTCGTGTCTGTCATAGGAAGAAATATATCGCCCATGTCTGTTAGAAATGGGAAAATAGTCTATTACCTCTTGTCAGACATGAAAATATCTATTATTTCCTGTATTAGTCATTAGAAAAAACATATTACTCATATCTGCTAAAAAATATACAATTATTGCCCAACTCTACTGGAAAAAAAAGACTGCCCAAATTTGTCATCACCAGGGGAAAAAAGTGTTATTGCCCCCGTCTCTCTCAGAAGAAGTAGTTACGGTGTAATTTATCAGTTTAATAGTCAATTATCTTGGCTCGTGAAGGCTGCTATGTCTCAGAGTCTCGTTAGGTAATTTTTTTCTCGTAATTAAAATCGTAAGAGAGAATTAAATTGTTTATCATAATGTGAGTTATTAAGATGGTGGAAAATATGCTGAGACTCTACCTTAACTAGACGCGTCACTTTAACAGCATTTACAGGAACAAAATTAAAGTACAGAATCTTTGTAAAGTTAGAATGTTAAATTGTGTAATGTAACTGGTGGTAAGTGGCTGTATCTTATTAAGGTAGAGTCTCAGCGTGATTTTGGTGCCATATTTGGATGTTTGGGTTTTATTTTTATGCTTTAGTTTAATAGTTAATCAGTTGCAGGTGCTCTAACAGCTTCACTCACGAGGACTAATGATCGTAGGAACCTGTGTGTGTGTGTGTGTGTGTGTGTGTGTGTGGTCCGATGAAGTCACCTAGGTTAGTGAGAGTCAGGGTGTTGGCATGTTTACTGTTCTCTGTGGTTACCGATGGCCTTAGTGTATTGTTTTGTGCCTTAGTAAAACACACACACACACACACACACATTGTTGACTCTAAATCATGCAAGTATGTCTATATTTTGGTCCAGGATCTGTACATGGGCGTGAGGGACTTGCACTTTAGATTGAGAAAGGGAAGGAGGACTTATTATGTGTACGCCCACGATAGTTCTTGTTGCGCTTGAAAGACTCCACGCCCATCAGCATACGTCCATCGCATACGCCCATCATCACATTTTTCCTCGTCAGACACCCATCATAACACACGCCCTTCATCACACACGCCCATCATAACACACGCCCCTCATCACTCCCATCCTCAGACACGCCCATCACAAACGCCCCTCATCACGTCAGTCATCACACATGCCCATCACGCCCACCCATCACGTCCACCCGTCACGCCCGCCCGCCCGTTACACTCGCCCGTCACACCCACCCATCAGGCATACCTCAGCCCTGCCCTGCTTGTCAGCGGGCTGTGTATTAAGGAAGGTCGAGCAGGAGTTTTTCTTACGATGCGTCAACGTAGAAATAATATTTTTGTTTTCTCCGTCAGTGAGTAAGTGAGTCAGGCAGTCACCGAAATTGGTTTAATGGAGCAGAGGAATCTTAGGAAGAGAGAGTATAAAACACCTGTCTAATATGCAGTTCTATGAAGTAATCTGTTGCTTGGAAGAGGAACAGACAGACAGACAGACAGACAGACAGACAGACTTAAAATTACCCTTCCACAGTAACACGA
The DNA here is from genome assembly GCF_018991925.1 of Homarus americanus. Taxonomy (NCBI): domain Eukaryota; kingdom Metazoa; phylum Arthropoda; class Malacostraca; order Decapoda; family Nephropidae; genus Homarus; species Homarus americanus. The sequence goes on along the minus strand of NW_024712257.1, from coordinate 17,226 downwards.
AGAATAATAAACCCCCTTGACAATCTCTCACCTTAGGGAGTCATAGTTCAATCATTACCTTCACAGCATCTCTGAGGTGATTCTCGTGTGATTAAAATATTTCAGATTGTGTGCACCGGGTACGATCAGAGGGGGACGTGACCCTGACCTCTGACCTGTGAGTCCGTGACCCTGGGTGAAGCGGAGATCACCCCTAGCGAGAGAACTTTAATTTGGAGACAAAGGAAGTGGAGTATTAGAGGAGATAAAGTTTTGTGTGTTGATCGTAGTGAGGGAAGGTGGGGAGGGAGGGTGGGTGGGAGAGGGAGGGTGGGTGGGAGGGTCTCATCTGCACTGTCTCTCACTGGCACTATCTCCCATCCACACTGTCTCTCACTGACGCGATCTCCCATCCAGACTGTCTCCTATCTCCATTGTCTCCCATCCAGACTATCTCCCATCTACACTGTCTCATATCTACACTATTTGCCATCCAGACCGTCTCCCACCCACACTATCTCCCACCTATACAGTCTCCCACCGAGTCCATAGAGGGGAGACAGCGTTATGGAGAACAAGTGAGAGATAGTTAAAGCGTTATCTATATCTCTTGCGGGGAGATGTTTAGTGGGCGCCCAGGTGCTTGTATCTCTCCTGCCACCTGTAGCGGAGACGGCCAGGTGACACCTTCTACCTGACGCAGTAGTGATACTATTATAGGAGTAGGTGGAGGTAGAGAAGGAGGAGGTAAGGGAGAAGAGGAGGAGGAGGAGGAAGATAAAGCAAAAGTGGAGGAAGAGGAAGTAGTGGTGGAGGGAGAGAAGGAGGAGGTAAGGGAGAAGAGGAGGAGGTGGGGGTGAGGAGGAGGAGGAGGAAGAAAGGGGTGGAAGACAGGGAGGAGGATGAAAAGAGGAGAAGTTTGAGGTGACTGGAAGAGGAAGCTATAAAGAGGAGGCAGGAGGTGTGACTGGAGAAGGAAGAGGAGGAGAAGAAGGTGACGAAGGTGCGATTTGAGTAAGAAGAGAGAGAAAGGAGGAGGAAGAGGAAGAGATTAAGAGCAGGAGGTGTGACTCGAGGAGGAGGAAGAGGAAGAGATGAAGAGGAGGAGGAGGTGTGTGTGAAGGCAGGAGAGTCAACACTAGTGGTAAAAGTAGAAGCGTGGAGGTCACTGACTGCTGATGGGAATGTCAATATTAGCTAAGGCGATCGTCTTATCCCACCCCTCATCTTCTTCCTCTTCTTCTTCATCCATCTCTTCTTCTTCCTCCTCCTCCCTCTCCTCCTCCTCCTCTTCTTCCTTCCCACTTACCCTCATCTTCGCTTCCTCTTCTCATTTCCTTTCCATCCTTCCTCTTCCTGCCCATTTCTACTCCTTTTCTTGTTTCCCATCGATTATCCTCTTCCTCCTTGCTCCCTACCCTTCCTTTTCCTCCCTACCCCTTCTCTTTCTTCTCATACCTCTTCCTCTTCCTTCCCACCTATCATTCTCTCCCACTTCAACTCCTTTCCCATCTATCACTGGATCTAAGTTCCGGCGCGTGTTGTCATGGCAGTGGCGCGTGTGAGTTACTACGTGTGTGTGTGTGTGTGTGTGTGTGTGTGTGCGTCTGGCCGTCTGTCCAGGTAATAACAAGGAACTTTACACTCGGCAAAAACAGGCAAACAAAAACAAAAACAATGTGGCGACGCTGAGACAGAACCCAACATGGCGTGACTACCGTTGTGTTTCATGTTAAGTGCAGCGGACCAGGTGTTGTTATGTGGTTGTTGTTGTTGTTGTTGTTGTTGTTTTTGATGATGGAGAGGTTGTGGTGGTAGTTTCCTCCTCCCTCCTCCCTCCCTCCTCCCTCCCTCCCTCTCCAGTACTCCTACCTCCTACGGTCCCTGCCCCCCACCCTCCTCTTCCTCAGTACTCCCGTGTCCTGCCCCTCCTCACCTCTCCCCTGCTCCTCCCCCTCCTCTTAACCCTCTCCCCACCAGCAGTAAGTTGCGTCCAGGTTCCCACGCACAACTCCGGCAGGTAAAGCCACAACGTCAATAAAACTGGTGACTGTTTATGTCGCAGTGAGCAGACGTTGTGCTCCACCTACCTCGCCAACGTCTTATCCACGTCAAAATATCTTCTCCAAGCCAATACCCTTACTACGTCAACTACACTACACCAACAGTATCTCCACCACTACACACCAACAGTATCTCCACCACTACACACCATCAGCATCTCCACCACTACACACCAACAGTATCTCCACCACTACACACCAACAGTATCTCCACCACTACACACCATCAGTATCTCCACCACTACACACCAACAGTATCTCCACCGACAACACTTACCACCCCCACCACCACCTTACCAACGCTACCACCAGTCCACCGGTACCTACTCCAACACACACTTACCACCACCACATTACCAACATCACCACCATTACCTCCACCAACGCTACTCCCAATTTCGTCAACACCACAATCACCGTTACTCCCTCCATCACCACCACCACCAATACCTCACCAACAACAACCTGAGTTTGAGAAGGAGAGAGAGATAAGTCACTAGTACAAAGGAATGAATGTTGGGTACATCTCTCTCTCTCTCTCTCTCTCTCTCTCTCTCTCAGGTGCAAAAATTTAAAAAAGAAACATGAAAGTCTCAGCGGCTAGATGGTGAGGAGTGGTGTGTGTGTGTGTGTGTGTGTGTAGTGAGGTATGAGGGCACGGATCATACCAGGGGAGGATCCACACGCTTCTGCAGTACCACAGGATCAAAGGAGGGGTACTACAGGAGGGAGAAGAAGGAGATCCACTGATCCACGGGTCAAGAGGATCAGGGAGAGGATCACTAGGACCCCCAACAGCAGGACATGATTAATGATGCTGGGGTGGAGGCTACAGTACACTAATACCTCCCGCTGTTTCCTGATAAACATATCAACTTAACCCTTCACGTGGAACAAATAATAATATGTGTGTGTTGGGGCGCCTCTCTCTCTCTCTCTCTCTCTCTCTCTCTCTCTCTCTCTCTCTCTCTCTCTCTCTCTCTCTCTCTCTCTCTCTCTCTCTCTCTCTCTCTCTCTCTCTCTCTCTCTCTCTCTCTCTCTCTCTCTCTCTCTCTCTCTCTCTCTCTCTCTCCACTGCCTTCCATCTGACCATCATCATTATTATTATTATCCTTATGCTCCTCCTCTTGCTCTACCTTCCTTCCTTCCTTCCTTCCTACTCCTTTTTTTCATCATCATCATCATCATCATCATCATCATCATCATCACCGTTTTCTATAATGTTGGTGGTCCTGGGGGGTAAACTTGTCCCTCTGTCACCGAGTCTTGCACCTTCCTTGTTAGGGTGAAATGTTTGGGCGTGGTCTCATGCTCACACCGCCCACACCATCCTTGTACCCTCTGTTTAGTGTGAGAACTGGGACACTTTCTCTCGCTTACCTGTTAGTGTGAGAAGTGTGGTTGGGTTCTCTGATCATCTTATTAGTTAGTGTGATTTATTATCGAGTCAATTTGTTAGGTGTGAAAAGTGTGACTTGTTATCTTGTTATTCAATTAGTGTGACAAGTGTGATACCTCTTCACGTTACCTGTTATCACCTTAAATAGCATGACACACTTTTTCCTCCTCCTATTCCTTCTCTTCTCTTCTCCTTTCTCTTCATATTATTTTTTATTTATTCACTCTTTGTGTCATACCAAGAACTTTCATTCTTCACCGTATATAGGATGACCTTCCTCCTCCTTCTTCTTCTTCTTCTTCTTCTTCTTCTTCTCCTTCTTCTCCTTCTTCTTCTTCTTCTTCTTCTTCTTCTTCTTCTTCTTCTTCTTCTTCTTCTTCTTCTTCTTCTTTAACCCTAATTGTTATACCACATCATCACCTTATTTTTTTCTTCTGTTTCTCCTCTTCTTTGTTCCTCTTCTGTTCTTCCTATTCGTCACCCGACACGGCATCATCATCACCCTGTTAGTGTGACAAAGCAGACAGTGGTGATGGTCACTTTCACCACAGTGGCTACCTCATTATGTTAGTCACTCGTCGTTATCTGGGAGGAGGCTCAGGAAGAGGAAGGAGGAGGGAGAGTACAAGGAGGCTCAAAAGGAGGAAGGAGAAGGAAGAAGAATAGTACTAGGAGAATTAAGAAAGAAGAAGAAGAAGAAGAACAGAGAAGAACAGAGAAGAAGGCCCAGTAGTGAACCATTCCCAAACACACACTCACCTATTTAGGGATTCTCACGGACTCCCAAGTTAATCCTTCTTACCGTAACTCAAGAGATAAATAACGATAGAGTCTCAGCGCAAGTATGACATCATTTTCACCACCATATCTGAGGAGTCGGTCAGTTGAGAGAATCAGTGAGACTATATTCTCAACATTATCTCACTGACGGGTTTTTGAGACGATGTAACTCTTAACGGTATAGTCTCAGCGCAGTTATGGCTTCATTTTTTGGGGGGGTTGGGGGAAGGGGGAAGGGGGAAGAAAGGGGGGATTGGGAGGGGGTGAGAGAAGGAAGGAAGGTTCTGGTTCCGCCTATGTTCTCCTCTTTGTCTTCTTCCTCTTTTGTTTTTCTTCTCATTCTTCTTGTTTTCACTTTTTATTTTCTGTTTGTGTTTTATTGTTCCTCTTCCTCCCTTTTAAGTTTCTTCTTACTGTTGTTTGTTCCTCTTCTTTTGTTTTATCCCGTAAGTCATTTTTATACTTCAAAAGGACCGAGATGCATACATACATACATACATACATACATACATACATACATACAGTGAGTGAGAGATAAAACAAAAGACTCGAGACATTCCTTTCGCTACACACACACACACACACACACACACACACACACACACACACACACACACACACACAGTTAACCCTTTAAATAAACGGGTGTATGAAGGAGTCTTTGTGGAAGTCCTGACGAGGCGCTAGTGAGTAGGATGCTTAGCTTGTGTGATTATACCCGGCTGCAGGATCAATTACGATATCCTTATTCGTGGTTAGGACCCCACCAGTTGGACCTCCCGCCTGCCTGCCTGCGTGCGTGCCTGACTCTCTCTCTCTCTCTCTCTCTCTCTCTCTCTCTCTTGCCTCTTCTTCTTCTTCTTCTTCTTCTTCTTCTTCTCAGCCACATCCTTATACTATTGTAATCAAGAACCAGCTGCCATAACAGGTGGTCTTGTGCCATCTGCAGCAGCTGGTGGAAGTAGTGAAAGTCAGGTGCAGACGGTGGTGGTCATGGTGGCGCCGATGGTAATGGCGGTGGGTGATGGTGTTAGTGGTGCAGTGAGTTCCAGTCGTGGTTATAGTGGCGTCGAGGGTAATGGTGGTGATGGTGTTTTTATTGTTGTTAGTGATACAGGTAGGTTTTGATGGTGGTGGTGGTGTTGGTGGTAATGATGATTTTAGTGGTGGTGGGTAGTGGTGTTGGTGATGGTGTTGAGATAATGTAAATAATGATGGCGTCGCATGTGGTGTTATTTTTATTGTTGTATCCAGACATAATTTAGATCGTAATGGAACTTGGGTTTATTAACAAAATAGAGACTACGTAAACTGTATTTAACTTACATTCCGTTTATAGTTGAGATAAATGGTTAAGTTAGGTTTTAAGTTTATAAAATCATTGCGTAACTTAACGTAACTTTATATCATAACTTAAACAAACTTAAACCTTTCTAAATTTAACTTAACTCTTCCTTCTTTAACCTAACCTAACCTAATCCTACCTATCTTAACCTAAGCTAACCTAACCTAACCCTTTCTACCTAAACCTAATCCTCCCTAACCTAACCTAACCCAACCCAACCTAACCTAACCTTGTCTAAAACTAAACTTAAAACGTCTTTACCATTAACATAAGTAAGTCTCCGTTAAGTCGTGATACTAGGATACTATTTTTTACCCACTAGAGAACGCCCGGTTAAGGTAAAAGGCTTTTATTTACCTGTCAAACACACCAATATATCAGGAGGTCAGTACTATTGTGTGTCCTCCGCCCATCCCACAACCTCTCCTGTCGTGGAGGATGATGGAAGAGGAGGAAGAGGAGATAACCAAGAGTGGGAAAGATGGTGAGGCTAAAAATGGGGAAAAAATTGAAGAGAGAGAGATAGGTAAGGTGGAGGAGAAGATAAACAGACAAGGGTGCAAAGAGAAGGTTGTAGAGGGAGAAAAGGACAGGAAGAAAGAGAAGGAGAGAGAATCAAGAGGAGAAAGAAAGACAGGGAATATGATAAACTAAGAGAGAGAGAGAGAGAGAGAGAATCCTTGAAACAAACCAAATAAATATATCTAGTAAAATAAATAAAAGAGGAATTAGGGAGAAGAAAGACGAATAAATTCATAAAGAGAAACACACGGGAAGGATGATTATAACACAGCAACGTAGACTAATAATATAGATGGATAGAATGATGGTGGGAAGAAGTGAAAGGGAGAAAGTGGCGTAGGAGTTAATTGAAGGGAAGGTGAGTGAAAATAGGGACATGGTGGAGGTGGGGATAGTGGTGGTGGGGATAGTGGTGGTGGGTTAATAGTATGGATAGTAGTGGTAGTGGTAGGGGTAGTAGTAGTAGTGTTGGGGGGGGTGGTAGTAGTAGTGTAGGTGACTGATAGGTATTTGTATGTAACTGGTAGATAGATACTGGTTAGTAGCTCGGTAAACAGTGACTATTTAGTGGGTACTGGTAGACTGGTAGTTGATGGTACATAAATAGGTTTACATTCTACACAGTCTCTCTCTCACACTGTCTTTCTCACGTACTGATAGAGACATATTAGGTCGGGAAAGACAATATGTCTCATTCACTCACTATCTTACAGCTGTGTGGGAGTCGACGGTAATCTCGACCATCTGTGTGGGATGAAGACTTGTTTGTTGAGAAAGAGAGAGAGAGAGAGATAGATAACTGAGAAAGAGAGAGAGAGAGATAGATAACTGAGAAAGTGAGAGAGACAACGAGAGAGAGAGAGATAATATTGTTATTGTTAAGCTTCAATAACACAAACTACCACATATTAACATAATTTTTCATAAAAATTTAACATGTACAAGAAGAATCATGTTAATATACAAGAAACTATTACCTGGTACTTAGCTCATGTTAATTATATCAATGTTATATCAGAAAATTATATAAATCATTAGTTAACTTGATATACGAATAATTATATTAACATTATATAACTCATAATATAATAAACTACAATAGCCTTTCAATTAACTCAATTATATGAACATTATATAGCTGAAAATTATAGACAGAAATTATAGAGTTTCCTTTTACGATCTACACGTCTTAGGAATGAATGAGTTATGCCTTAGGAGTGGTGTGTGTGTGCAGGAGGAAGCAGTTACCGTGGGAGTTTTAGAGTGTACACACGTTGAAGTTTCCCATAGTTAGTTTGAAGCGTGACATCCAGGGAGGGCTCTTGGACTTTTTTTTTTTTTTGGTCTGGAATTTTTTTTTTTATTATTGTGATATTGTTGTTCTTGTAGTTGTTATTATTTATTTAATTTTTAATGATGTTGTAGTTATTATTATTACAGTAGTTATTATTATCATTATTGTTACTATAAATGTTTTTATTGTTACTGAACCTCAAGTCTAGTACCAAAACTCGTGTTATTGTTTGCTATCGTATTTCTTTTTTATTTGTGAATTGTTCCATTTACAAACAGAACTTGCCATTCTGTTATTCTCATTGTTCTCCTCGTGGCTGTTATTATTATTATCAGTGTTATTTTCATTGTTATCATTGTTATTATTGTTATTATTGAGTGAGTTGGCCAAACAGTGGTCATGACGCTGTGATGTTAACCTTCAGCTGTGAACTTGAACTTATTCCAGTTATAATGAAACTTAAAGTCATTATATCTCTGGCTGCTGAGCTGTACGTGTACTGTGTTTGTGTACTGCTTGAATGGAGTTCGTCTGTGTTTTAGTGGTGTTGGTGAATTATTACTACATACATACATACATACATACATACATACATACATACATACATACAGAGAAACTGAATCGATCATGTGACGAGAATAAGTCTATTGTGGTTTTATTTCGTAATTATAACTGATAAAATTATATACATATGCTGAATATATTGTATCATAATGAAACTATGTATACGTGTAGGTTAAAGATAAATGTATGTGGTTAGTAGCAGTTAGGGTGCACAAGGAGGTCATTACCCGGTTGGCGGAACTACAACAATACCCCGAAAGGTCACCGAATAACGCGATTAAGGTCACTCAGGTGTCAGGCACTCGTAAAAATAAGATCCCTGTGGCGCCAATACTGCTAGCTGTGTGTGTGTGTGTGTGTGTGTGTGTGACTGATAGATAGTTGTTGATTAGGATTGTGGTAGTTGTGGTATTTAGGTAACAAGAATGTTTGATTTTAGTGATAGGTGATGGTAGTGGTAATTGAGTGATGGTGGTTGTGGTAAAGATGGTGGTAGTAGTAGTAGTAGTAGTAGTAGTTAGTGATAATGAAGAGTATTGTAGTAGTGGTGGTTGGTAAGTGGTAGTATTGGTTATTGCAGTGACATCATTGATAGCGTTAATATATGTAGTGGTGGTTGTAAGTGGTATGTAGATGGTAGTGGTAGTTTAAAGTAATAGGTGGTAGGTAGGTTGGTAACGTCAAGTAGTTTTTCAAGATGATAATAATGGTAGGAAGAGTGGTAGGGTAATAGCTGGTGGTAGGATTGTAGGTGGTGGTAGCGATGGTGGTGGGTGATGGTAGGAAGAATGGTCGAGTGTCAAGTTGTTTCCCAGGACCAAATTGGTGGTCGTCTTCACACAATTATCCCCCTTATCCCCCACTATGTTACCCCTTAACCCTCCCTTTGGTACCTGATAATTGAGGTGGACCAAGGGGAAACTTTTTGATTATTCCCAGGATGAACATGGACACACTTAACCTATAGTCACCTAGTTATTGTATTATTCCCAGGACGAACATAGACACTCTTAACTTACCAACAAAATGCTAAGTCTAATTTATGTTTATATTTATTTATTTTCAATTATCTTCATATCTGCTCCATTTATTTATCTGGACTGTTCACATTGGCTCCACGAGGCAGGTAAAAACAGTGCTGTTCCTTCCATTACAGGACAGGAAACAGCGAGTGAGCATTAACGGCACTAAGTACCATTGGAGCAACGTCAAAAGTGGAGTTCCCCAAGGCTCAGTACTTGGACCATTATTATTTATTATATACATAAACGACATAGATATCGGCATAGACAGCAACATAAGTAAATTTGCTGATGACACTAAAATAGGACGTGTTATTAAATCTGACGAGGACTCCGCAAAACTACAGGAAGATCTAAACAAATTTTTCGAATGGTCTGAAAAATGGCAGATGAAATTCAACGTGGACAAATGTCAGTACTCAGTATAGGAGATGTAAACAGGGAAACCAGATACCAGATGAACAACGATGCCATAGAGAAATCCGACTGCGAGAGAGATTTAGGAGTAATGATAAGCAGGAACCTTAAGCCAAGTAAACAATGTGTATTTGCTCGTAACAAGGCTAATAAAGTACTTGGGTTCATACAAAGGAGTGTTAGTTACAAGACTAGCGAGGTCATCCTAAAACTGTATCTTGAGCTTGTGAGACCACACCTGGATTGCGCAGTTCAGTTCTGGTCACCGTATTACAGAATGGATATAGAATCATTGGAAAGAATTCAGAGGAGAAAGACAAGACTAATCCCGGGCATTAGGAACCTTGAGTATAGAGACAGGTTAAAGCATCTTAATTTGCACTCCCTCGAGAGACGTAGAGTGAGGGGCGACCTGACAGAGGTGTATAAGTGGAAGTCAGGGCTAAACAAAGGGGACATTACAAAGATACTCAAACTATCCAACCAGGAGCGAACTCGTAACAATGGTTTTAAATTAGACAAATTTAGATTTAGGCGTGAAATAGGTAAACACTGGTTTGGAAACAGAGTAGTGGATGAATGGAACAAGTTACCAAATATCATCATTAACTCGAATACGCTGAATAGCTTCAAACATAGGTTGGATGCTTATATGAGCAATAGGGGTTGGGTGTAAACGGAACTACCCAGTATGGGCCAATAGGCCCGCTGCAGTTTCCTCCATTCTTATGTTCTTATGTTCTTATATTCTTATAATAATAACGCCAACACGAGCGAACATTGCGTCTGGCGACCCTCTCCACATACGGGCTTCATCCTCGGTATATATTCGCCCGGCTTCTATATACAGTGACGTTCATAGTAACTGCATCAGACGAAGGTTCGACAGCCTTTTGCCTGCAGGAGCGATGTATTGATAGTGAGGCAGCGGAAGCCAGATGTGAAGCCTAGGAGCCAGGTCGCCTGAATCCTGTTTTAGTGGGATAAAAACGGCTTACAAGAACGAGTTCCCAGGGTGACGTCATCAAGGGTTTGTTCCCAGAGGCTAGAGTGAGAGTCTGAGTGAGACAGACACAAGGACAGGTAGATAGAAAGACAGGAGTCAGCATAGAAAGAGAGACAGGCAGAAATGGGGGCAAAACGAGAAATAGAAACACAAGGAAAGGTTGATAGAAAGACTGACAGACAGATGGAAGACTAGATACCAGACAGACAGACAGACAGACAGAGAGGCGATTATGACACATGACACAACAGCTGTCATGTGTGTGCGTGTCATTCATCTCGACGCTGTTCTCTAACAAAGACAAGGTTTTACGAACATAAGAAGCATCACAACAAACACTAAAGCCAATGTATGTGGTCAGAGAGATAATGGAAGGGAGAGAGAGAGAGAGAGAGAGAGAGAGAGAGAGAGAGAGAGAGTACCCAAATTCAATACCAGAATCAAATCCAACACTTGGCACAGATCTAAACACAAACTCGGACACACAGTACTGTATGACCAACGCCATTGTAATCAAAGGTAATGTGTACGTACTTCTACACCCCGCGAGCTGGACGTATGCTGCTGTCCCACTTACAACAACCAATTTGAGGGAAAGTTTAAGTTACCTGCTGCTTGGCCCCTCTTCTTTCCCTCTCCCTCCTGGTGACTTACCTGTTGATTGAGCTCAGGTGATGGAGAGCTGTGTTATTGATTCATTTACTTGGTGTTATTGTTATTGTCTGCGTGATGGAGTTATGGTGTTTATTGCTTGTTATTTGTATTAGTTTGATTGGTAGTTGAGTGTAGTGTGTGTGTGTGTGTGTGTGTGTGTGTGTGTGTGTGTGTGTGTGAGTGGGGGGGGGTTACAGGTACATACACAATCAGGCAGGTGTCAGGTAAAGCACCATTATGTCCTGCAAATGTGGCCAATTTATCACCTGGTCTGACGTGTGGTGGTAGTAGTAGTGATGGTGGTAGGGGGGAGGGGGGTAGGAGTGATGTTAGTAGTGGTAGCAATTGTGGTGGATGATCGTGGTTGTAGTATATGATGTACCTACCGTATGCACCCCTACCTCCACCTATCTAACCCCTCTCAACCCCCTTCCCCACACTCTCAGACCCCTCTCAACCCCTCTCCCCCCACACTCTCAAGCCTCCTCCCCACATTCTCCAACCCCTCCTCTAACTCCCTCCACCCACACTCACCAGCCCCCTCTCAACCCTCCCCCCACTTCCCCCCCCTCCCTACTGTCCCGTAATTGGACAGGCATTTACATCCTCCTCAATTGTAGTGAAGGAATTAACGAGAGAATCTTTTAAGAACTTCGTCCGTATTTTTATTTTTATTTTTTCATTTCAACAGCAACTCTGTACGTGATTTTGTTTGCTGACTCACCCTCTCACTCACTGACGGAGAAATGTGCTTGATTTTTATTTTCTGGCTCATTCACTAACGGGTAATTGAACGTGATTTTATTTTACTGACTTAGTTACAAGGTGTTGTAGAATAGCTGTTTGATTCCTGACCTGTGAGGGGGAAGGAGAGTCTTTGTGTTTGTGTGTAATAATAATAATAATAATAATAATAATAATAATAATAATGATGATGATGATGATGATAATAATATTTAGCGGTTTATTGAAAAAGTTCTGCAGCCCGAAGGATGAAAATATACATTGGACAAACATGACTTATTACATACAAAGACATAGGTGGGTGGGTGGATGGAACAGGTGTATGATAGATAACACAGGTGTTCGTAAAGTAAAACAAAAAACAAGTGTAAGTATAGCAGATAAATGAATTCACGAAGATTATTAATAACAGGTGAATAAATAGAAGAAACATGTGTGTATGTAGTCCAAATCAGGTGCACTTAGAGTAAACAAAAATTCAGGTGTACAAATGATAACCTGTGTACAAACGATAACAACAGGTGTACAAACGATAACAACAGGTGTACAAACGATAACAACAGGTGTACAAACGATAACAACAGGTGTACAAACGATAACAACAGGTGTACAAACGATAACAACAGGTGTATAAACGATAACAACAGGTGTACAAACGATAACAACAGGTGTACAAACGATCCCTGTTTTAATGATACACTGCTAAAGAATCTGATATTTTCGTTCAAGTGTTTTTAATGTTTGTTTTTCTGTTCTCTTTTTTTTACAGGTAAGTTTCTGGACGAGGAGTTTCTTGAGCTGGAGGTCCTGTGAGTACTCAGGTTTCATTATCTTACTGCACGTGTGTGAGAGAGAATGTAGCTACCAGGAACGTGTGTGTGTGTAGAGGCCATCAGTGGAGAGGGTGTAATTGTGCGTACAGCCATCACCAAGCCGTGAACATTTATGCGTACAATTGGGCTATTTAGTGTCACTCCTACCGAAGGCTATCTGGTGAAGGGACTAAGATTTTTATTTGTCTGGACTAAAAAATCATCCACTGTGAAAATATGACGAAATTCACCACCGATGTATCCAGTTGAACCAATACACCCTTCTAGTACAAGTAAAGACACCAACGAGGTTTACACGAACGCTATAATGCTGTTTCACTTCCTTTTATCTCGTTATATATCTTAGTAATGTCTTAATTTTCAGTCTTTCTTTTTCGTACACACAAAAGACATTAATCATACGAGTACATCCTCCGTTGTGCCCATCTGCTGGCGACTCCACTCACCTCTTCCGTGTGTGTGTGTGTGTGTGTGTGTGTGTGTGTGTGTGTCGTCACTGTTCTCCACTTACCGTAAATATCACAGGATTCTATTTTTTCTTTGGTGTACAGCGCAAGAGTCGAGCGACGCAGCTTTCATAAATACATTCCACCACAGTCAGTCATTCCTTCTTGCGCTCCTGTCACGAATATTTTCTGAACCCTTCCCTTCCCTCAGTAATGCTCCTTGATGTACTACAACACTCCACTCATTTCTCTCAAGAACACAAGATAAAATAAATCACTCACCATTACTCTTTCCTCACGGGCCATTTCGTCCTTCCTTCACCAATAGCACCAACTGTCTCCTCGGATCTTTCGTCACCCAACTTAGCAATACCAAGATTATCGCTTCTCCATTTTTTTTTATTATTCACATAAGACACTGTTGACTGCCCCCCCCCCTCTCAACCACACATCAACCTCTCCACCACGTCACGGTTCATCTGGTGTCGACATAAGCCTACACTTTTTCCCCTCAACGATGGTGGACACTTGACAGAAATGACGGAAATAAAAACATGTCACTTCTCGTTTTCAAAATATGTCTCCGAGGCGACGGCTGTGCGATGGTACTGGGGAAGTGTTTGGTAAGTTGAGGCTCCTAACTGGTACTTTTTTTTTAGAAGGGATTAAGCACCTAATATAATGTGTCTCAGAAACACACACACACACACACACACACACACACACACACACACACACACACACACACACACACACACACACACACACACACACACACACACACACAGTGACGAACGAGGCAGAAAATAACATACATATACAGGTTATGCTCCTCAATGATATGGTGGGGGTATAATGTGCCTGAGTGTGTGTTTGTCTACTGGTGTTATATTTTTCATCTTTTTTTTTCTTCTGTGTTCTTTTTCGTGTTTAGCTTTTGTTTTTGTTTCTTGTTTTTGTGTGTTTTTGCTTTTGTTATTGTTTTTTTATCATTTTAGTTGTTATTATTGTTTAACATCTTTTTTTTTTCTTCTTTTAACCCTATTCTCGTTTTTTTTCTTCTTCTTTATGCTATTGTTTTCTTATTCATTTGTTCCTTGAGGTGTAGTTGCATTAAGGCGATGGTCCATGCTGAGGTAACACCCATCTCTCTCTCTCTCCTTGGGTCAGCGTTACACAGTCTTTGAGTAACACCTGCTGTTACGTACCATATCAACGTCCTCCCTCCCTCCCTCCCAAGACATATTGAACTGTCTCACGCACGTTGCTCAATGCTGTGTTGGCTAATTGTAAGGAAATGGGCCGACGTTTTGTGTGTGTGTGTGTGTGTGTGTGTGTGTGGATATGTATGCATGTATGTAATGTATGTTTGTATGTATGTATGTATGTATGTATGTATGTATGTATGTATGTATGTATGTATGTAATGGACAATGAACGATCTCAGGAGGGTTTTATATGTATTTTTATTCATTGTATCTCTGTCGGTCCTCTGTTACTATTTCTGAACCTAACAAACTGAAAAATAATAATAATAATAGCTTAATGACTTAGTGGTTAGTCGTTCGCCTCGCAACTATATGGTTCAGGGTTCGATTCCCGGCCAGAGGAGATGATTGAGATTTATTTTTGTTTCTCTTTCTCCCCCTCCTTCTTTATCCTTTCGCCTTCCCTCTCATCCACCTTCTCTTCGTGTCTCTTCCTCTTCCACCATCCCAACTCCTCTCTCCTCTTCCCTCTCTCGTCTCTCTTCCCCCCTTCCCCATTCCAACTCCTCTTTACACTTTTCATCTTCCCCCCTCCCTCTCTTACCTTCCCCCCTCCCTCTCTTACCTTCCCCCTCCCTCTCCCCCCTCACCCCCTCTCCCCCTCAAAGCTTACAACAGATGCAATCCTACGCTAATAACATCTCTCACAATAATACTAGTAACAGCGACCAACCCTCAGGCTGCGGGGGGTGGGGGTGAGGAAGGGGTGAGAGGAATTTCAAAGGGGGGGTGGGGGTGAGTAGGGGAGGGGGTCGTATAAAGTTGTGAGATAGAGTTAACTGGTGATAGAGTCGTTGTCATGAATTGCTACACAGAGCCTTGATGTGTGTTGCTGATGTATAGAGCCTTGTGACATAAATTGCTGCAAAGTGGCAAGTGATGGGCTGTGGCGGATCAAGTGATGGGCTGTGGCGGATCAAGTGAAGGGCTGTGGCGGATCAAGTGAAGGGTTGTGGCGGATCAAGTGAGAGATGGTAGAAAGTTCAAGGTATAGCAGCATAGCCCAAGGGTGCGTAGAGAAAGTACCTAGCAAGGAGGAAGAAGTATAGCCGGGAGTATAGCGTCGGTCAGCCATGTTTACGAGTGGGTGCTGGAGGGCTGAGTCTATCACTTGACTTCCTGTGTGTGTGTGTGTGTGTGTGTGTGTGTGTGTATGTGTGACTCTGATTATGTGTGTGTATATACAGTATGTGTATGTGTGGCGACCTGTGGTGTAATGGTCAGCATGCTCTCTTTGCAAACGAGCGGACCCGGGTTTGATCCATGAGTAGGGTGAAACTATGGGCAGGTTTCTTTACACCACTTACCTCTGTCTACCCAGCAGTAATTGGGAACCTGGATGTTAATCGGTTTGCGGATTGTGTTCCGTGGTAATGGTTAGCCAGTGCAGTTGGCGAGTTGTCCGGTCTTCTCGGACTATTCCGTGACACTGGGTCATCCAGCTCGTTAACTTAAGGTGTGGTTGTTGTGTTGGCGACAGCATCTACACCTTAACAAATTCACGCCTAGGAGGGGTTTCCATTGTTATTAATATAACACTGTTTTAACCGTCAGTAACACAGGCGTCACCGATAGCCACATGCTGCAATAAACCGCCGAGGTGTGAGGCTCAGGTGGTCAATTCAACCTTTTGCATTATTATTGATAGTAGTAGTAATAGTAGTAGTTGTACTTGTAGTTCTAATAGTAGTAGAAAGATATTTGAGCAGCGTGATTGTGAGGCAGATCCTGGTTGACGCTTCCAACGCTATCAACATAATCAACCACAAGGCTACACTGTATAACATCAAGATCACGTGTCCAAGCTTTGCAATGTATGTTGAAAACACCTACAGGAACCCGACAGTCCTCTATATAACAAGTTTCAAGGCCCAGAGAGGAGATACCACCATACAGTCAACTGAGGGAATGTACGCAATAGGTTTATCAGTGCTCCAACACACAATAAACTACGAAACATGCAGGTCAAGCAAGTGGCATATGCTGATGACCTTACAGGAGCAGGAAAAGTGGAGGACATCAAAAAGTGGTGGGACCTGATAACATCACGAGGTCCACAAATAGGGTACGACCCAAATGCCAGCAAGTCCTTCCTCATTGTGAAGTCAGAACACTATGAATGGGCAATGGAAATGTTTGGCGGAAGTGAGGTCAAAATAACAAAGGACGGTCAAAAAGACATCTAGCTGCGGTAATCGGCAAAAACGATTTCAAGACCGAGTACGTAACGGGAAAGGTAAATGAGTGGGTGGAAGAAATTCATTCACAGTCGGATATTGCTGCCACAAACGCTGCATGAGTCAAGCATCGCTGGACCTACCGGATGCGCACTATCCCCGATATCGGACCCCTCATCCACCCTCTGGAAGAAGCTATCAGGGTCGCTTATATCCCAACAATAATGAAAAACCATTACTTAACCCCAGCAGAAAGGTCATCCCTTACCTTACCACCGAGAATGGGATGAATGGGATTGACTAATCCAGAGGAAATTGCTGCCACAGAACATCAGAGCTCTGTCAACCCCACGGCGGCCCTCACTGAACACATAATAGCTCAGAATGCAGCAAGTCAGGTGGATGCCAACGAATTAAATATAATTCGACGGTCCATTACGACAGAACGGCAGCACACCCAGGCAGCTATCAAACAGGGAGGTACTACCGCCTGGGAAGATATTGGAAGCATAATGTGTTGTCTAATGGTAGACCCTGCTGCCATATGGCATCACGAAAATTGTGACCAAGTCCCAGGTTGATGATCTGATATTTTGCCTCATTTAAACACACTTGCAGGGTCTCAATTGTTTCTCTTACTTTGACAACACAACATATATATATATATATATATATATATATATATATATATATATATATCACTATTGATTTTT
>NW_024712256.1:0-7896 GCF_018991925.1 Homarus americanus | reverse complement strand
GAAATTTTTTATACTTGATCAAGGGACTTTGTTATACTCGATTAGGGGACTTTGTTATACTCGATTTGGGAACTTTGTTATACTCGATCAGGGGACTTTGTTATGCTCGATCAGGGGACTTTGTTATACTCGATCATGGGACTTTGCTATACTTGATGAGGGGCCTTTGTTATACTCCTTCAGGGGAATATGTTGTACTTGATCAGGGGACTTTGTTATACTCGATCAGGGGACTTTGTTATACTCGATTAGGGAACTTTGTTATACTCGATCAGGGGACTTTGTTATACTCGATCAGGGGACTTTGTTATACTCGATGAGGGGGCTTTGTTATACTCTATCAGGGGACTTTGTTATACTCGATTAGGGATCTTTGTTATACTCGTTTAGGGGGCTTTGTTATACTCGGTCTGGTGACTTTGTTATACTCCATGAGGGGGCTTTGTTATACTCTATCAGGGGACTTTGTTATACTCGATAAGGGGAGTTTAATATACTCGATCAGGGGACTTTGTTATACCTGTTCAGGGACTTGTTATATTACTGCTCAGGTGACTTCTTTGTTATACTTGATCAGGGATCTTTTGTTATACTCGTCAGGGGCTTTTGTTATACTCGGTCAGGTGACTTTTGTTGTTATACACGATGAGGGGGGCTTTTGTTATACCTCTATCAGGGGACTTTTGTTATACCCGATCAGGATCTTGTTATACTCTGTTCAGGGAAACTTTACTCGATCGGGGGGACTCTTACACTCTCGATCAGGGACTTTCACAGTCGATCAGGGAATTTTGTTTTTCGATCAAGGGCTTTGTTATAATCGATTAGGGACTTTGTTATACTCTCGATCAAGGGACTTTGTTATACTCGATCAGGGGACTTTGTTATACTCGTTCAGTTGACTTTGTTATACTTGATCAGGGATCTTTGTTATACTCGTTCAGGGGGCTTTGTTATACTCGTTCAGGTGACTTTGTTATACTTGATCAGGGATCTTTGTTATACTCGTTCAAGGGGCTTTGTTATACTCGGTCAGGTGACTTTGTTATACACGATGAGGGGGCTTTGTTATACTCTATCAGGGGACTTTGTTATACTCGATCAGGGACCTTTGTTATACGCGTTCAAGGGGCTTTGTTATACTCGGTCAGGTGACTTTGTTATACACGATGAGGGGGCTTTGTTATACTCTATCAGGGGACTTTGTTATACTCGATCAGGGATCTTTGTTATACTCGTTCAGGGGGCTTTCTTATACTCGATCGGGGGACTTCCTTACACTCGATCAGGGGACTTTCTTAAAGTCGATCAGGGGAATTTGTTATTTTCGATCAAGGGGATTTGTTATACTCGATTAGGGGACTTTGTTATACTCGATCAGGGGACTTTGTTATACCCGATCAGTGGACTTTGTTTTACTCGATCAGGGGACTTTGTTATACTCGATCAGGGGACTTTGTTATACTCGATCAGGGGAATTTGTTATACTCGATCAGGGGACTTTGTTATACTTGATCAGGGGCTTTTGTTATACTCGATGAGGCGGCTTTGTTATACTTGATGAGGGGACTTTGTTATACTTGATCAGGGGTCTTTGTTATACTCGATCAGTGGACTTTGTTATACTCGATAAGGGGACTTTAATATACTCGATCAGGCGACTTTGTTATACTGGATCAGGGGGCTTTGTTATACTCTATCAGGTGACTTTGTTATACGCGATCAGGAGACTTTCTTATTCTCAATCAGGGGAGTTTGTTATACTCGATCAGTGGACTTTGTTATACTCGATCAGGGGAATTTCTTACACTCGATCAGGGGAATTTGTTATACTTGATAAGGGGATAAGGGGCCTTTGTTATACTCGATTAGGGATCTTTGCTATACTCTTTCAGGGGCTTTGTTATACTCGGTCAGGTGACTTTGTTATACTCGATGTGGGGGCTTTGTTATACTCTATCAGGGGACTTTGTTATACTCGATCAGGGGACTTTCTTACACTCGATCAGGGGAATTTGTTATTTTCGATGAGGGGGCGTTGTTATACTCGATTAGTGGACTTTGTTATACTCTTCGATCAGTGGACTTTGTTATACTCGATCTGGGGACTTTGTTATACTCGATCAGGTGACTTTGTTATACCTCGATCAGGGACTTTTGTTATACTCCGATTAGGGGGCTTTGGTTATACTCTGGATCAGGCCTTTTTGTTGTACTCCATGTTGATCTTGTTATACCTCGATATGACCTTTTTTGTTTTACTTGGATAAGGACTTTTGTTATACTCGATCTGGGGACTTTGTTATACCTGGATCAGGGTAATTTGTTATACTCGATCAGGGGACTTTGTTATACCTGATTAGGGAACCTTTTGTTATACTTGATCAGGACTTTGTTATACTCGATCAGGGGACTTTGTTATACTCGATCAGGGGACTTTGCTATACTTGATGAGGGGCCTTTGTTATACTCGATCAGGGGACTTTGTTATACTCGATTAGGGAACTTTGTTTTACTCGATCAGTGGACTTTGTTATACTCGATCAGGGGACTTTAATCTACTCGATTAGGGGGCTTTGCTATACTCGATGAGGGGCCTGTGTTATACTCGATCAGGGGCCTTTGTTATACTGGATGAGGGGACTTTGTTATACTCAATCTGGGGTTTTTGTTATACTCGATCAGTGGCCTTTGTTATACTCGCTGATCTGGGACTTTGTTATACTCGATCAGAATTCGTTAACTCGATCAGGGCCTTTTCTTATATTCGAAGTGAGGGAGCCTTTTGTTATACTCGATCGTATTCGTTATACTTCCGGATCAGGGTCTTTGTTGTACCTGATCAGGGGCTTTGTTGTACTCGATCAGGGGCCTTTTATTATACTTCCGGATAAGGGCCATTGTTATGCTCGATCAGGACTTTGTTGTTTCCTTATAACGGGACTTTGTTATACTCGATGAGGGTTTGTTATACCTGGATCAGGGGATTTTGTTAATTTCGATCAGGGGACTTTGTTATGCTCGATCAAGGGGCTATGTTATACTCGATCAGTGGACTTTGTTATACTCGATCCGGGGACTTTGTTATACTCGACCAGGGGCATTAGTTGTTCTCGATGAGGGGCCTTTGTTGTACTCGATTAGGGGCCTTTGTTTTACTCGATAAGGGGCCTTTGTTATACTCGTTTAGAGGACTTTGTTATCCTCGATTAGGGGACTTTGTTATACTTGATTAGGTCCCTTTGTTATACTCGATCAGGGAGCTTTGTTATACTCGATGAGTGGGCTTTGTTATACTTGATGAGGGGACTTTTTTATACTAGATCAGTGGACTTTGCTTTACTCGATCAGGGAACTTTGTTATACTCTATCAGTGAACTTTGTTATACTCGTTCAGGGGGCTTTGTTATACTCGTTCAGGTGACTTTGTTTTACTCGATCAGGGGACTTTGTTATACTCGATCAGGGGACTTTGTTATACTTGATCAGGGGCCTTTGTTATACTCGATGAGGGTCCTTTGTTATACTCAATCAGTGGACTTTGTTATACTCGATTAGGGGACTTTAATATACTCGATCAGGGGACTTTGCTATACTCAATCAGGGGACTTTAATATTCTCGATCAGGGGACTTTGTTATACTCGATCAGAGGACTTTGTTTTACTCGATCACGTGACTTTGTTATACTCGATCAGAGGACTTTGTTATGCTCGAACAAGGGGCTTTGTTATACTCGATCAGGGGACTTTGCTATGCTCGATCAGGGGACTTTCTTATGCTCGATCAAGGGGCTTTGTTATACTCGATGAGGGGCCTTTGTTTTACTCTACAAGGGGACTTTGTTATACTCGATCAGGGGACTTTGTTATACTCGACCAAGGGCCATTGTTATACTCGATCAGGGACATTGTTATACTCGATAAGGGGACTTTGTTATACTCGATGAGGGTGCTTTGTTATACTCGATTAAGGGACTTCGTTATACTCGATCAGGGAACTTTGTTATACTCGATCAGGGGAATTTAATAGACTTGATCAGGGATCTTTATTATACTCTTTCAGGGGACTTTGTTATACTCGATCAGGGATCTTTGTTATACTCGATCAGGGGACTTTGTTATACTCGATGAGTGGCCTTTGTTTTACTCTATCAGGGGACTTTGTTATACTCGATCAGGGGACATTGTTATACTCGATAAAGGAACGCTGTTATACTCGATAGGAGCTTTTGTTATACTCGATCAGGGGACTTTTGTTACTCGATCAGGGGCTTTGTTGTATGCTCGATCAGGGGCTTTTTTATACTCGATAAAGGCCATTTATACTCGATCAGGGACATTGTTATACTCGATAAGGGACTTATTTATACCGATGGGGGTGCTTTGTTATACTCGATCAGGGGACTTTGTTATTCTCGATCAAGGGGCTTTTTATACTCGATGAGGGCCTTTGTTTTGCCTCTATTAGGGACTTTGTTATATTCGATTGGGGACTTTGTTATACTCGACCAGGGGACTTTGTTATGCTCCGATCAGGGGACTTTGCTATGCCGATCAAGGGGCTTTGTTTATACTCGATGAGACGCTGTTTACTCTATTAGAAATTTGTTATACTCGATAAGGGGCGCTGTTGTTACCTTAACCGATCAGGGGCGCTGTTGCCACTCGATCAGGGCCTTTGTATATTCGATCGGGCCTTTGTTATACTCGATCAGGGGACTTTGTTATACTCGATCAGGGGACTTTGTTATACTTGATCAGGGGCCTTTGTTATACTCGATGAGGCGCTTTTGCTATACTCGATCAGGGGACTTTGTTATACTCGATCAGGGGACTTTGTTGCACTCGATGAGGGGGCTTTGTTGTACTCGATCAGGGGCCTTTGTTATACTCGATAAGGGGCCATTGCTATACTCGATCAGGGACTTTGTCATACTCGTTAGGGGGACTTTGTTATACTCGATAAGGGGGCTTTGTTATACTTGATCAAGGGGCTTTGTTATACTCGATGAGGGGCCTTTGTTTTACTCTACAAGGGGACTTTGTTATACTCGATCAGGGGACTTTGTTATACTCGATAAGGGGACTTTGTTATAAACGTTGAGGGGCCTTTGTTATGCTCGATCGGGGGACTTTGTTATACTCCATCAGGGGACTTTGTTATACTCGATCAGGGGCCTTTGTTATACTCGGTGAGGAGTCTTTGTTATAATCGATCAGGGGACTGTTATACTCGATTAGGGGCCTTTGTTATACTCAGTCAGGGACGATATTTATACTCGATCAGGGGACTTTCATTTATACTTGTCAGGGGCCTTTGTTATAACCTCGATGAAGGCCTTTGCTATACTCAATCGAGGGAACTTTGTTATACTCGATCAGGGGGACTTTGTTGCACCTCGATAGAGGGGCTTTGTTATTACTCGATCAGGGCCTTTGTTATATCGATAAGGGCCATTACTATACTCGATCAGGGACTTTGTCATACTCGTTAGGGGGACTTTGTTATACTCGATAAGGGGGCTTTGTTATACTTGATCAAGGGGCTTTGTTATACTCGATGAGGGGCCTTTGTTTTACTCTACAAGGGGACTTTGTTATACTCGATCAGGGGACTTTGTTATACTCGATAAGGGGACTTTGTTATAAACGATGAGGGGCCTTTGTTATGCTCGATCGGGGGACTTTGTTATACTCCATCAGGGGACTTTGTTATACTCGATCAGGGGCCTTTGTTATACTCGGTGAGGAGTCTTTGTTATACTCGATCAGGGAACTGTTATACTCGATTAGGGGCCTTTGTTATACTCGATTAGGGGACTTTGTTATACTCGATCAGGGGACTTTGTTATACTTGATCAGGGGCCTTTGGTATACTCGATGAGGGAGCTTTGTTATACTCGATCAGGGGGCTTTGTTATACTGGATCAGAGGACTTTGTTATAATGGATCAGGGGCCTTTGTTATACTCGATCAGAAAGCTTTGTTATACTCGATCAGGGGGCTTTGTTATACTTGATCAGGGGACTTTGTTATACTCGATCAGGGATCTTTGTTATACTCGATCAGGGGACTTTGTTATACTTGATCAGGGGCCTATGGTATACTCGATGAGGGAGCTTTGTTATACTCGATCAGGGGGCTTTGTTATACTTGATCAGAGGACTTTGTTATAATGGATCAGGGGCCTTTGTTATACTCGATCAGAAAGCTTTGTTATACTCGATCAGGGGGCTTTGTTATACTTGATCAGGGGACTTTGTTATACTCGATCAGGTATCTTTGTTATACTCGGATAGGGGGTCTTGGTTATCCTCGTTCAGGTGACGTTGTTATACTCGATCAGGGGACTTTGTTAAACTCGATTAGGAGACTTTATTATACTCGATGAGGGGACTTTGTTATACTTGATAAGGGGCCTTTGTTATACTCGATCGGAGGACTTTGTTATACTCGATGAGGCGACTTTGTTATACTCGATGAGGGGACTTTGTTATACTCGATCAGTGGACTTTAATATACTCGATCAGGGGACTTTGCTATGCTCGATGAGGGGCCTTTTTTATACTCGATGAGGGGACTTTGTTATACTCGATCAGGGGCCTTTGTTATACTCGATCAGGGGCCTTTGTTATACTCGATCGGAGGACTTTGTTATACTCGATGAGGGGACTTTGTTATACTCGATGAGGGGCCTTTGTTTTACTCGATCAGGGGCCTTGATTATACTCGATGAGGAGCTTTTGCTATACTCGATCAGGGGACTTTGTTATACTCGATCAGGGGACTTTGTTGCACTCGATGAGGGGGCTTTGTTGTACTCGATCAGGGGCCTTTGTTATACTCGATAAGGGGCCATTGTTATACTCGATCATGGACTTTGTTATACTCGTTAGGGGGACTTTGTTATACTCGATAAGGGGGCTTTGTCATACTTGATCAGGGGACTTTGTTATACTCGATCAGGGGACTTTGTTATGCTCGATCAAGGGGCTTTGTTATACTCGATGAGGGGCCTTTGTTTTACTCTACAAGGGGACTTTGTTATACTCGATCAGGGGACTTTGTTATACTCGATGAGGGGACTTTGTTACGCTCGATCAAGGGGCTGTGTTATACTGGATGAGGGGCCTTTGTTTTCCTCTATTAGGGGACTTTGTTATACTCTATAAGGGGCCTTTGTTGTACTCGATGAGGGGTCTTTGTTATACTCGATAAGGGGCCTTTGTTGTACTCTATTAGGGACCTTTGTTATACTCGATAAGGGGCCTTTGTTATACTCGATCAGGGGTCTTTGTTATGCTCGATCAAGGGGCTTTGTTATACTCGATCAGGGGCCTTTGTTGTACTCGATCAGGGGCCTTTGTTGTACTCGATGAGGGGTCTTTGTTATACTCGATCAGGGGACTTTGTTATGCTCGATCAAGGGTCTTTGTTATACTCAATCAAAGGACTTTGTTCTACTCTATCAGGGGACTTTGTTATTGTCGATGAGGGGCAGTTGTCATACTTGATTAGGGGACTTTGTTATACTCGATCAGGGGACTTTGTTATTCTTGATCAGGGGACTTTGTTATACTCGACCAGGGGCCTTTGTTGTACTTGATCAGGGGCCTTTGTTATACTCGATAAGGGGCAGTTGTCGCCTCGATTAGGGGACTTTTGTTATACTCGAGTAAGAGGACTTTGTTATATGATCTGGGCCCTTTGTTATTCTCGATCAGGGCTTTGTTATACTCGATGAGGGGCTTTGTTATACTTGATCAGGGGACTTTGTTATACTGGATGAGTGGACTTTGTTATACTCGATCGGGGGACTTTAATACTCGATCAGGGGACTTTGCCTTACTCGATCAGGGAACTTTGTTATCCTCTATCAGGACTTTGTTATACTCG
>NW_024712255.1:0-2584 GCF_018991925.1 Homarus americanus | reverse complement strand
TGCATTGCTGCAGAGGATTCATTTAAAATGATGTAATAAGGTTAATATTTAACGAATGTATTCACAGCACTTGATAATTTTATATATATATATATATATATATATATATATATATATATATATATATATATATATATATATATATATATATATATATATATATATATATATATATATATATATATATATGAGACACGCAGAGCTCTTGGGATATACCGAAGGAGTTATTTGGTCCGTGTTGTGGCTCTCTCGTTACCAGTGATTGTTCCGGTCTATTCACCGCTTAATCTGTTCGTCTCACAGTTTATTCATAGTTCTTTTGCAACCCAGCCTTGTTGTTTATTTATGGATTCTCCGCTTGACATTGAGAGTTTGTTCATAATTTTGTGTATGACGTCACAATTCTTGTTGTCCATCTAGGTAGCGATTATTGTTGTGACTTATTCATCCATCACGTTAATCTACCATTAAAGTGTCTCAATTATAATTTAATTCCTTCATGAAAAATCAATAATCGTTCTTCAGTCTTTCCCAGGAAATAAGTTTCTCCCAGAAGTTGTGTTTTTACTTCGTGTTGTGTTCTACCCTGAGAGAGCCAGGGCTGCTCCAGTCACACCACACTTTTGTTGCACTTGTCATAACACGGTAATGCTTATTGTCGTGTAGTCATCTGAGATCTGGTTGTCACGTAAATGTTTATTTAACGTTCTGTTGTAGGTGTGGCAATATAGCAAACAGTATTTTATCTTTCCATCGTTTATTTTACATTATCTGCTAATGATATCTGACATAATACTATAATTATCGTACTTGTATCTCCTCCTTAACCAGTTCTTGCTACTTATTCAAGCAAAGTGTCGGGAACAATTTTACCTGCATCATTAGTGAGAATTTAACACGTGATTCTTGTGAGCTTGTCTTCTTTTTTTGCCGTGTTGCAGCATATTAGCCCCATATACAGGTACAGTAACGGGTAATATATATTGTTCCTTTACTCCTCTAAACAAATTACGTCATTAACTGGATTTTTACCAATGTTCATCCTTCCTCGCGCTCATACCCTGTTGAGGGAGGTGACCGGAGCACCTCACTATACTGGACAGCGCCGGCAGGAACCACTCATTAACCCATTTTATGACCTATTATTGGCAACCTGTTTTATCTAACAGATTCGATATAACCATAATTGTGAAGAGATAAAAAGAATAATAAATAAACTTTCCTGGTGGGACCCCAGGTATATTGAGCAATAGGGCCCAAGGCCTCACCTTGAATTTATTCGTCGTTGTTTGAATGTTTGAGCTTCAACCCACAGTCTTTATGCACAGTTAACCAATTCGTATTAGTACCAAAACAGCTATAGACGTGCAGGAAGCATTTTTGGGTTCGTATTATAACGGACAAAATTACTATCCGGGAGGAAGGTCCCCAACAAGTCATTAAAACATACATCTAAGAAATCACGAGTCAAAACTAACTTTTAATACGAAACACAACATTAACTAGTACCAAAAATCTACTAAAAAGTGTTTCTACTTTTGACAAAACCTGAAAGGTCTTCAAACGGAAATTAATTTTACCTGTCTCCCGCCAACTCTATGGCCACCTTCCCTCCACCATCCACTACCCCAGTGTGTGTGTGTGGCCACCTTCCCTCCACCACCCACTACCCCAGTGTGTGGCCACCTTCCCTCCACCACCCACTACCCCAGTGTGTGTGTGTGTCCACCTTCCTCCACCACCCACTACCCCAGTGTGTGTGTGGCACCTTCCTCCACCACCCACTACCCCAGTGTGTGTGTGTGGCCACCTCCACCACCCACTACCCCCAGTGTGTGTGTGGCCACCTTCCCCTCCACCACCTACTACCCTAGTGTGGGGCCACCTTCTCCACCACCCACTACCCTAGTGTGGGCCACCTTCCTCCACCACCCACTACCCTAGTGTGTGCCACCTCCTCCACACCACCCACTCCCCCAGTGTGTGTGTGTGTGGCCACCCTCCCTCCACACCACCCACTACCCCAGTGTGGGGGCCACCTCCACCACCACCCACTACCCCAGTGTGTGTGTGTGGCCACCTTCCCTCCACCACCCACTCACCCCAGTGTGTGTGTACACCTTCCCTCCACCACCCACTACCCTAGTGTGTGTGGGCCACCTTCCCTCCACCACCCACTACACCCTAGTGTGTGGGGCCACCTTCCCTCCACCACCCACTACCCCAGTGTGTGTGTGCCACCTTCTCCACCACCCACTACCCCAGTGTGTGTGTGGCTACCTTCCCTCCACCACCCACTACCCCAGTGTGTGTGGCCACCTTCCCTCCACCACCCACTACCCAGTGTGTGTGTGTCACCTTCCTCCACCACCCACTACCCTAGTGTGTGGCCACCTTCCTCCACCACCCACCACCCTAGTGTGTGTCACCTTCCCTCCACCACCCACTACCCCAGTGTGGCCACCTCCACCTCACCCACTACCCCAGTGTGTGTCCACCTTCCTCCACCACCCACTCACCCTAGTGTGTGGGGCCACCTCCACCACCCACTACCCTAGTAACACCTCACCACCCACTACCCTAG
>NW_024712254.1:12500-15000 GCF_018991925.1 Homarus americanus | reverse complement strand
TGGCAGGTTGATACAATACTCTACAACACTCTGGCAGGTTGATACAACACTCTACAACACTCTGGCAGGTTGATACAACACTCTACAACACTGGCAGGTTGATACAACACTCTACAACACTCTGACAGGTTGATACAACACTCTACAACACTCTGGCATTGTTACAACACTTACAACACTGGCAGGTTGATACAACACTCTACAACACTCTGGCAGGTTGATACAACACTCTAGAACTCTGGCAGGTTGATACAACACTTCCAACACTCTGGCAGGTTGATACAACACTCTACAACACTCTGGCAGGTTGATACAACACTCTACAACACTCTGGCAGGTTGATACAACACTCTACAACACTGGCAGGCTGATACAACACTCTCTACAACACTCTGGCAGGTTGTTACAACACTCTACAACACTCTGGCAGGTTGATACAACACTACAACACACTGGCAGGTTGATACTCTACAACACTCTGGCAGGTTGTTACAACATTTTACAACACTGGCAGGTTGATACAACACTTACAACACTGGCAGGTTGTTACAACACTCTACAACACTCTGCAGGTTGATACAACACTCTACAACACTTGCAGGTTGATACAACACTCCAACACTGGCAGGTTGATAACACACTACAACACTGGCAGGTTGATACAACACTCTACAACACTCTGGCAGGTTGATACAACACTCTACAACACTGGCAGGTTGATACAACACTCTACAACACCGGCAGGTTGATACAACACTCTACAACACTCTGGCAGGTTGATACACTCACAACACTCTGGACAGGTTGATACAACACTTCAACACTCTGGCAGGTTGATACAATACTCTACAACACTCTGGCAGGTTGATACAACACTCTACAACACTCTGGCAGGTTGATAACACCTACAACACTCTGGCAGGTTGATACAACACTCTACAACACTCTGGCAGGTTGATACAACACTCTACAACACTCTGGACAGGTTGATACAACACTCTACAACACTCTGGCAGGTTGTTACAACACTCTACAACACTCTGCAGGTTGATAACACTCTACAACACTCTGGCAGGTTGATACAACACTCTACAACACTCTGGCAGGTTGATACAACACTCTCCAACACTCTGGCAGGTTGATACAACACTCTACAACACTCTGGCAGGTTGATACAACACTCTACAACACTCTGGCAGGTTGATACAACACTCTACAACACTCTGGCAGGCTGATACAACACTCTCTACAGCACTCTGGCAGGTTGTTACAACACTCTACAACACTCTGGCAGGTTGATACAACACTACAACACACTGGCAGGTTGATACAACACTCTACAACACTCTGGCAGGTTGTTACAACATTTTACAACACTGGCAGGTTGGATACATCACTTACAACACTGGCAGGTTGTTACAACACTCTACAACACTCTGGCAGGTTGATACAACACTACAACACACTGGCAGGTTGATACAACTCTCACAACACTCTGGCAGGTTGTTACAACACTTTACAACACCTGGCAGGTTGTTACAACACTCTACAACACTCTGGCAGGTTGATACAACACTCTACAACACTCTGGCAGGTTGATACAACACTCTCTACAACACTCTGGCAGGTTGATACAACACTCTCCAACACTCTGGCAGGTTGATACAACACTCTACAACACTCTGGCAGGTTGATACAACACTCTACAACACTCTGGCAGGTTGATACAACACTCTACAACACTCTGGCAGGCTGATACAACACTCTACAACACCTCTGGCAGGTTGTTACAACACTCTACAACACTCTGGCAGGTTGATACAACACTACAACACTGGCAGGTTGTTACAACACTACAACACTGGCAGGTTCATACAACACTCTACAACACTGGCAGGTTGATACAACACTCTACAACACTGGCAGGTTGTTACAACACTACAACACTGGCAGGTTGATACAACACTCTACAACACTGGCAGGTTGTTACAACACTACAACACTGGCAGGTTGATACAACACTCTACAACACTGGCAGGTTGATACAACACTCTACAACACTGGCAGGTTGGACTCTACAACACTCTGGCAGGTGATACAACACTCTACAACACTCTGGCAGGTTGATACAACTCTCTACAACACTCTGGCAGGTTGATACAACACTCTACAACACTCTGGCAGGTTGATACAACTCTCTACAACACTCTGGCAGGTTGATACAACTCTCTACAACACTCTGGCAGGTTCTTACAACACTCTACAACACTGGCAGGTTGTTACAACACTCTACAACACTGGCAGGTTGTTACAACACTCTACAACACTGGCAGGTTGTTACAACACTTTACAACACTCTGGCAGGTTGTTACAACACTCTACAACACTCTGGCAGGTTGTTACAACACTCTACAACACTGGCAGGTCGTTACAACACTTTACAAATCACAACTCTTTGAAATACTTTGTCCTGATAGTTTTCTTATAAGACCAGTTAGTT
>NW_024712254.1:0-7500 GCF_018991925.1 Homarus americanus | reverse complement strand
TAGAGTCCGCTACAGCATCAGAACTACAGAATACAGCCGCAGAACTACAGACTATAGCCCCAGATTGTCTGTTCATTCACCTACTGTATCCTGCTGTAGTGTACGCGTGGTAGAGTCTCCGATACAGCCTCAGAATACAAGAACTACAAAACTACAGGAGTGGTCTGGTTCTGCCTAAAATACAAGTAAGATATATTTCACCCTTTAAATACGTGTTCCGTAACCCTAGTGTGCTAGTTAGGATTAGTCGTGTGTGTTATAATCCTAGTGTGATATAGTTTGGTTTATATTACGAATTCGTTAGTCTTTCGTTTTACCATAGTTATATAATCATGTTATATAGCGTTTAATTATTTATATATATATATATATATATATTTGTTACAACGTGATATAAGAATGTGTACCGTTTGTTCTGTTGTGTACCGTATATATATATATATATATATATATATATATATATATATATATATATATATATATATATATATATATATATATATATATATATATTTCATGTAAATCCACACTGAAAACGTGGATAAGATAAATCTTGATAAAATCACACGGGAAAATGGAAACAACGGAGCACCTTAGCTTTCGTCTTTATTCAAGACATCTTCAGAGGCAACTGAAAGCTAAGGTACTCCGTTGTTTCCATTTTCCCGTGTGATTTTATCAAGATATATATATATATATATATATATATATGTGCTTTGTGTGTACCGTTTAGATATATTATTGTGGAGTTAGGTTATGTTCAGGACAGGATGCAATTGTACTACAGCAGGATTTAAATAAACTGCAGGAGTGGTCAGTAAAATGGCAATTGATATTTAACGCTAGCAAGTGTAGCGTACAATACTGTCAATGTATACGGCCTTAACAACATCAACCTAGAGAAGTCGACTTGTGAAAGAGACCTAGGGGTACTTGTAAGCCCGGACCTACGGCCTAGAAAACAGTGCGTTAATGTTAGAAATAAGGCAAACAGAGTATTGGGTTTTATATCTAGAAGTGTAAGTAACAAGAGTGCAGAGGTCTTATTGCAACTGTATCTTGCGCTAGTCAGGCCACACCTCCATTATGTGGTTCAGTTCTGGTGCCCCAATTATAGAATGGATATCAATTTACTCAAGTCGGTGCAGCGAAGAATGACGATGATGATTCCTGGACTTAGAAACCTTCCATATCAGGATAGGTTAAAGAAACTAAACTTGCATTCCCTAGAAAGACGAAGAGTGCGGGGAGATATGATAGAAGTATTTAAGTGGGTGAAAGGAATCAATAAAGGGGATATAGATAAAGTTCTTATAATATCCCAGCAGGATAGGACTCGGAGCAACGGATTTAAGTTGGATAAGTTTAGGTTTAGGAGGGAGATAGGAAGAAACTGGTTCACACAAATAGGGTGGTGGACGAGTGGAACAAGCTTACCAACTTTGTAGTAAGTGCTGGAACGCTGGAAAGTTTCAAAAGGAGGCTAGATAGATTCATGGATGATAGAGAGTGGTAGTAACTCTCGACAGGAGCTGCCATGCACAGGCCAACCGGCCTATTGCAGACTCTTTATTTTCGTATGTTCTTATGTTACGACACATTACGTTAGGTTAGGTTAGGTTACGTTACGTTTGGTTAGGTTAGGTATGGTAATATAATGAGGTAAAACTCGTACAGATAGAATATTTAGTGTTGTAGGAATGTAAAGAACATAAGAATGGAGGAAATTGTAGCGGGCCTATTGGTCCATACTGGGCAGTCCCGTTTATACCCAACCCCTATTGCTCATATATCCACCCAACCTGTGTTTGAAGCTATCCAGCGTATTCGAGTTAATGACGATATTTGGTAACTTGTTCCATTCATCCACTACTCTGTTTCCAAACCAATGTTTACCTATTTCGGGCCTAAATCTAAATTTGTCTAATTTAAAACCATTGTTACGAGTTCGCTCCTGGTTGGATAATTTGAGTACCTTTGTAATGTCCCCTTTGTTTAGCCCTGACTTCCACTTGTACACCTCTATCAGGTTGCCCCTCGCTCTACGTCTCTTGAGAGAGTGCAAATTAAGATGCTTTAACCTGTCTCTGTACTCAGGGTTCCTAATGCCCGGGATTAGTCTTGCCATTCTCCTCTGAATATTTTCCAAGGATTCTATATCCATTCTGTAATACGGTGACCAGTTTGGTAGCGTGGCCGATTAGTTATTTACACTTATATATATAAATATATACATATATATATATATATATATATATATATATATATATATATATATATATATATATATATATATATATATATATATATATATATATAATATATATATATATATATATATATATATATATATATATATATATATATATATATATATATATATATATATGCAAGTAAATCACTGTAGGTGCGCGTGATCTAGGTATATGCTGATAACCACAAGGGAAAGAAGAAAATAAATCTTGATAAAATCACGGGAAGGAGCAGGAGGGAAAAGACATCTTAGTGAGAATATATATATATATATATATATATATATATATATATATATATATATATATATATATATATATATATATATATATATATATAAACACACTTAGGGGAACTCTTCTAAACCACCAATTGTAAGTCCAACTATTGTTATTCACTCAATGACACAGACACATTAATCGCTCATTATATTTAAGTTACTCGAACATTATATTCATGTTACTAGACACTGACTCTCGGATACACTTCCCACCGTAAGTAACTCACCCTATGGATAGCTCTGACTATGACTCACGTGTGACCTGAGGGAGGCCCAGTGGGTGCTGCTGGACCATGTCTCCTGTGGGAGACTGACTGCTGGGGAGGGAAGTCTCTCTCCCCACCCCGACTAGTGACGAGAGTGACTCCGTCTTCTGTCTAAAGTGAAGTAAAAGTCGTATGAATATGAATGACCTGTGGAAGTGGCTGCTGGGTCTTATAATGGAGGTCACCAGCCGGCAGATGACCTCTCCTAATTAACACTAAACTGGCTAGATCAGGACCTAACCTAACCTAACCAAACACTAACCTAACCTAACCAAACCTAACCTAACACACACTAACGTAACCTAACCTAACACTAACCTAACCAAATCTAACCTAACACTAACCTAACACTAACCTAACCTAACCTAACACTAACCTAACCAAATCTAACCTAACACTAACCTAACACTAACCTAACCTAACACTAACCTAACACTAACCTAACCAAATTTAACCTAACACTAACCTAACACTAACCTAACCTAACCTAACCTAACACTAACCTAACACTAACCTAACCAAACCTAACCTAACACTAACCTAACACTAACCTAACCTAACCTAACCTAACACTAACCTAACCCAACCAAACCAAGGATGTGTAATGTTGATGTAGTGTGGACGGAGGTGTTGTAGTGTCCAGTATTGTGTCATAACTGCTCTGGGAAAATAAGTGGTGGTTATTGAGTAATTTTTTGTGGTTTTGAGTGGTTGTAGTTGTAGTTGTGAGTGGTTGTAGTTGTGGTTGTGAGTGTAGTTGTGAGTGTGGTTGTAGTAGTTGTGGTTGTGAGTTGTGGTTCTGAGTGTGGTTGTGGTTGTGGCTGTAGTTGTGGTTGTGAGTGTAGTTGTGAGTGTAGTTGTAGTATCATAACAAATCCTTAATTATTTCTCCGTCATTTCTCAAGTCAGTTTTTTAGTTATTATTATTATTATTATTATTATTATTATTATTATTATTATATTATTATTATTATTATTATTATTATTATTATTATTATTATTATTATTATTATTATTGTTATTATTATTATTATTATTATTATTGTTATTATTATTATTATTATTATTATTATTATTGGTGGAGGTAGTGGTGGAGAGGGAGGGTAGTGATGGAGAGAAAAAGAGAGAGAGAGTCATCACTCGACTCTCCCTATCCACCCACCCTCCCTCGGTAACATCCTGCCTATCCCCTACCCCCCTCACCCCCTCCCTGTATGAGCCTTCCCAGACCCCAAGTTTACTCACCAGAATAACAAAACACACCGGAAGGGAGGGTCGGTCTTCCAAGCTCCCACCAATCGCCTCATAAAATCAACTATTATGAGCATGTGTGAGGTTAAGTGATGGTGATAGTGAGGTGTGTGATAGTGAGAGACATTGCACCATAACCGTAGTATAGTGTCAGTACAGTGGAATGTTGTAAACGGGAGAAAAAAATGGTAATATATCGGTAATGTGTCAAGTTGAGCCGCCATTGTAGGAGTGAAGTAAATAATTTATTGTTATTTTCATTTTATAACTCGCAGTTGTAGTTATCCTCCATGGTAGAGTGTTAGTTATAGAAGGGAACTATAACACTAAGAACATAAGAAACACTAACCTTGTGGCGACATG
The DNA here is from genome assembly GCF_018991925.1 of Homarus americanus. Taxonomy (NCBI): domain Eukaryota; kingdom Metazoa; phylum Arthropoda; class Malacostraca; order Decapoda; family Nephropidae; genus Homarus; species Homarus americanus. The sequence continues at coordinate 3,087 of NW_024712254.1, read as the reverse complement.
TCACCCCATAGGATATCGTCATTTACTCATTTAAAATAACAACTGACCTAATAACTATATATATAATGACTTAAATAATTTACAAGTGATAAAATAACAATAGAATATTTTGTTATTGTTATGGCGAACGTTTGGAAAGTGATAATACCAAACGATTTGAAACGTTTTCTCTGTTGACCAATACTATCAGGCATCCGGTGGGGTGAGTATTTGTTAGGTAGAAACTTCTCATCTGACTTAACTCACTGAGGGAAGTCTAACAGAGGAACTTTATATTTTGTTAATTATTTTTATTATTTTAAAACGTGAGAAAGTTTGACATTTTTGTGAAAATAAAATAAATTATTCTGGGATGTATTTTGATGTGGTGGTGGGAGTGGTGGTGGTGGTGGTGATGGTGGTGGTAGTAGTAGTGGTGGTGGTGGTGGTAGTGGTGGTGGTGGTGGTAGTAGTAGTACTTTTGGTGGTAGTGGTGGTAGTAGTTGTGGTAAATAAATGGCGGCTAAGGTGTGGCTATTGGGGGAGGCTGGAGGCCACGTTTAAAAAGTAGTTGTGGTGGTGGTGGTAGTGGTGGGGGTGCAATTTGTGAAGTAGTGGTTGGTGGTGGTGGTGATGGTAGTAGTAACGATGGTTGGTGGTGGTGGTGATGGTAGTAGTAGCAATGGTTGGTGGTGGTAGTGGTGGTGGTGGTGGAGATAGTAATACTGGTGGTGGTAGTAGTGGTGGTGGTGGTGGTGGGGTGGGTGATAGTGGTGGTGGTGGTGGTAGTAGTAGTAGTTGTTGTGGTGGTGGTGATGGTGGTATAGTAGTAGTAGTAGTTGTGGTGGTGGTGGTGGTGAGGTGGTGGTGGGTAGTAGTGGGTGGTGGTGTGGTTGGTGTGGTGGTGGTAGTGGGTAGTAGTAGTTAGGTGGTGGTGGTGGTAGTAGTTGTGGTGGTGGTAGTACTAGTGGTGGTGGTTGGTGGTAGGTGGTAGGTGGTGGTGGTAGTAGTTGTGGTGGTGGTGGTAGTTGTGGTGGTGGTGGTAGTGGTTGTGGTGGTGGTGGTGGTGGTTGGTGGGTAGTTGTGGTGGTGGTGGTGGTGGTAGTTGTTGTGGTGGTGGCGGTAGTAGTTGTGTGGTGGTGGCGGTAGTAGTTGTGGTGGTGGTGGTACCAGTGGTGGTGTTAGTGGTGGTGGTGGTGGTGGTGGTGGTGGGTAGTAGTAGTTGTCGTGGTGGTGGTAGTAGTTATGGTGGTGGTGGTGGTGGTGGTGGTGGTAGTAGTTGTGGTGGTGGTGGTGGTGGGTGTAGTAGTTGGGGTGGTGGTGGTGGTAGTTGTGAGTGTGGTAGTAGTGGTGGTGGTGGTAGTAGTTGTGGTGGTGGTGGTGGTAGTTGTGAGGTGTGTGGTGAGGGTGGTAGTTGTGGTGTGGTGTGGTGGTGTGGTGGTGGTGGTGGTGGTGGTAGTGGTGGTGGTAGTAGTAGTAGTGGTTGTGGTGGTGGTGGTGGGTTTAGTAGTAGTAGTATTGGTGGTGGTGTGTAATGGTGGTGGTGGTGGTGGTGGTGGTAGTAGTAGTAGTAGTTGTGGTGGTGGGTGGAGGTGGTGGTGGTAGTAGTATAGTGGTTGTGGTGGTGGAGGTGGTGGTGGTAGTAGTAGTGGTGGTGGTGGTGGTGGTTGGTGGTGGTGGTAGTGGTGGTGGTAGTAGTTGTGGTGGTGGTGGTGGTGGTAATAGTGGTGGTGGTGGTGGTGGTGGTAGTAGTTGTGGTGGTGGTGGTGGTGGTAGTAGTTGTGGTGGTGGTAGTAGTAGTGGTGGTGGTGTTGGTGGTAGTAGTTGTGGTGGTGTGGTGGTGGTGGTGGTGGTAGTAGTTGTGGTGGTGGGTGGTAGTAGTTGTGGTGGTGGTAGTAGTAGTGGTGGTGGTGTTGGTAGTAGTTGGTGGTGGTGGTGGTGGTGAGTTGTGGTGGTGGTGGTGGTAGTAGTTGTGGTGGTGGTAGTAGTAGTGGTGGTGGTGTTTGGGTAGTGGTTGTGGTGGTGGTGGTGGTGGTGGTTGTTGTGGTGGTGGCGGTGGTAGTTGTGGTGGTGGTGGTACTAGTGGTGGTGTTAATTGGTGGTGGTGGTAGTGGTGGTGGTGGTAGTAGTTGTGTCGTGGTGGTGGTGTGGATTGTGGTGGTGGTGGTGGTGTGGTAGTAGTTGTGGTGGTGGTGGTGGCGGTAGTAGTTGTGGTGGTGGTGGTAGTGGTTGTGGTGGTGGTGGTAGTAGTTGTGGTGGTAGTAGTGGTGGTGGTGTGGTGTGTGGTGGTGGGTAGTAGTGGTGGTGGTGGGTATAGTTGTGGTGGTGGTGGTGGGGTGGTGGTGGATGTATTATTATTATTGTGTGTGTGTGTATTATTATTAACCACATCATCTACGGGTAACCTAACAACTACATCACTACAGGTAACAACTAACCACATCACTTTACGGGTAACCTAGCAACACATCATCACTACAGATGGCTAACAACCCCATCATCACTACAGGTAACCTTAACCACCACTACAGGTAACCTGCAACCACATCATCTACAGGTAACCTAACCTAACCCATCATCACTACAGGTAACCTAACTAACCACATCATCACTACGGGTAGCCTAAGCAACTCCCATCATCACTACAGGTAACCTAGCAACCACATCATCACCAGGTAACTAACTAACCACATCATCACTACAGGTAACCTAACTGGCCTCATCATCACTACGGGTAACCTACAACCCCATCATCACTACAGGTAACCCAACCGCATCATCACTACAGGTAACCTAACTTAACCCATCATCACTACGGGTAACCCTGGCAACCACGTAATACTACAGGTAACCTAACCAACCCCATCATCACTACAGGTAACCTAACTTAACCACATCATCACTACGGGTAACCTAACCTAACCACATCATCACTACAGGTAACCTAACCAACCCCATCATCACTGGGTAACCTAACTTAACCACATCATCACCACAGGTAACCTAACTTAACCCATCATCATCACTACAGGTAACCTAACTTAACCCCATCATCACTACAGGTAACCTAACCTAACCCCATCATCACTACAAAACAATACGTAATGA
>NW_024712253.1:7500-10000 GCF_018991925.1 Homarus americanus | reverse complement strand
TAAATAACAAGGCTCTACGAGGTGATACCATCCTACAGTCGACTGAGGGAACAACACAGGGGGACCCCGTTGCAATGGCAATGTATGCAATTGGCCTATCAGTGCTCCAACAAGAAATAAAATTTGAAACAACTGGGGTCAAACAAGTGGCATATGCTGATGACCTTACAGGAGCAGGAAAAGTGGAGGACATCAAAAAGAGGTGGGACCTGGTAACATCGCGAGGTCCACAAATAGGGTACCACCCAAACGCCAGCAAATCCTTCCTCATCGTGAAGCCAGATCATTATGATCGGGCTTTGGAGGTTTTCGGCGAAAGTGAGGTCAAAATAACTAAGGACGGCCAAAGACATCTAGGTGCAGTAATTGGCACTACGGACTTCAAGACCCAGTACGTAGCGGGAAAGGTGAATGAGTGGGTGAGCGAAATCCAAGCTCTATCGGAGATCGCTAACACAGAGCCACATGCGGCCTTTGCAGCATTCACCCATGGAGTCAAGCATCGTTGGAACTACCTGATGCGTACCATCCCTGAGATCGGACCCCTCCTCCACCCTTTGGAAGAAGCAATCAGTGTCAAGTTCATTCCCAAACTAGTGAAACACCCCGACTTAACCCTAGCAGAAAGAACACTTCTTGCACTTCCACCAAGACTGGGAGGGATGGGACTAACTAATCCAGAGGAGATTGCTGACTCTGAAAATCAAAATTCACTTAAGCTCACGGCAGCCCTCACTGACCACATAATAGCCCAGAATGCAACAGGGCAAGTGGACACCAGCGAAGAAACCAGAGAAACTACGCCAGGCGTGATACATGGGGAGAGAATTCAAAATAAGCGACTGGTTGCAGCCACCCCCAGTGTTCACAACCTCTGGTGGATGGGCCCAAGTGCAAGATGTTTTACGCCGAGACTCAGCGGAGCGGTTCCTGAAACAGAAGCCAGCAGCCCAAAGCGGCGCGTAGCCTGGATGAGATGTCGACGTCCTTCTCTCTGGTCGGCTTTGCTCGCCTCAGGGGGGAACGAGAGCTTGCCCCTACCCGACAACTGCTGCAGATATTGACTATGAGGCTACAGTCACCAGAAATGATAGATCTGCGCCCAACCAAAACTTAACACAGATAGATGTAGTTTCAAGTAGTTGTATACAATAAGGTAAATAAATGGGTGGCGAAGGTGTATATAGGGAGGTTGGAGGCTTACTTAAAAAAAAAAAAAAAAAATAAAATAAATAAATAAATAATGATAATGATGGTAGTAGTAGTAGTAGTAGTTATAATGATAATAATAATAATAATGATAATGATAGTAGTAGTAGTAGTATTAATAATGATAATAATAATGATAATGATGGAAATAGTAGTAATAATGATAATGATAATGATAATGATGGTAGTAGTAGTAGTAGTAATAATGATAATAATAATGATAATGATGGTAGTAGTAGTAGTAGTAATAATGATAATAATAATAATAATGATAATGATAGTAGTAGTAGTAGTAGTAATAATAATAATAATAATGGTAATGATAGTAGTAGTAGTAATAATGATAATAATAATAATGATAATGTTAGTAGTAGTAGTAGTAGTGATAATAAAAATAATGATAATGATGGTAGTAGTAGTAATAATAATAATGATAATAATAGTAACAGCAGTACAACACATACATTAAAAGTAAGAGAACGGCTTTAGAATTCAAGGTTAGGTTAGAACAGATGGGACTGCTTATGATAGAGTAATGATTGGCACCTGTGACAAGCAGTTATCACCTCTCTGATCGCTGTTGTGGAAGATCGAACAATGGAGCTACGAATTGGGAAGAACAGGTGTGAATAATAATATGTGAGTGAACAATGTTTGCGTGTTAGAATATTGATAAAATTTTGCATCTGAATTTGGAAATGAAACACTTGTGTCGAGGTTACATCTGTGATCCTTGTGTTTATGATAATGTGTTTGTCTGTACCGTTGGAAATGTTAAGAGTCTTAGTACAGTTTCGACGCCATTTAATCTGTTTTCTCTGTATTCCGTCTTAAGGAATAAATAAAGAATAAAGAGTGAAAGAGAAATAATAAAAATTCCAATAAGTTACAGTAATAAAATAACATTAATTAATAAGAGAAAAAACTGAAGAACTTATATTTTTTTCACATTTGTAATTTATTAAAAACAATACATCATTACTGAGAACAACTAAAAATACGAACAAATATGAAAATTAGAAAAAAATACGTTTAAAAAAATAATTTTTTTTGAACTTGATATACAATTTGAGGAATATTTACTTATATAAAATGAAGTTATTGTTTAATTTTACAATATACAAACTGGTCTTTTTCTTATTGTTGGCGTCACACCGAATCGTTCGGATAATCATCAATTATTTTAAAAGACAACTCACTTTTTTTTAGGCAAATACGGATAACTTTTTGCATTTTCTTGCAATAACCTAATAGTGATTTATTCGTATTTGATTATAATAAGTTCTGTTTC
>NW_024712253.1:0-2500 GCF_018991925.1 Homarus americanus | reverse complement strand
TGTTGACCCAGCTCAAACCTCGTCTGACCTGACATGACCTGAACCTAACCGAACCTCACCTGTCATAATATGATGTAACCTGACCTCACCTGACATAACAATATGTAACCTGACCTCACCTGACATAACATGATGTAACCTGACCTCACCTGACATAACATGATGTAACCTGACCTCACCTGAAAGTCATGATGTAACCTGACCTCACCTGACATAACATGATGTCACCTGACCTCACCTGACATAACATGATGTAACCTGACCTCACCTGACATAACATGATGTAACCTGACCTTACCTGACATAACCTGGTCTAATATAACTTAAACTGACACTAACCTAACTTAACCTAACCAACACAGGGGAGGTTAGGTTAGGTCAGGGTTAGGTTAGGTTAGTGTTTATTGCTGCGTATTGTTGCAGTTTATTGGGTGTGTTGCAGTGCATGTTCTAGCCTCTATCAATCAGTATTATATAAATATGGGCTAAAGACATATATTCATTATATACATTCTATCACCCAGACTATTGAGCATACAGCTACATAAGCATTTGTTCTGTCACACCTCCTTGGGTAAACAGCACATAAACATTTGTAATTTCACACAGATTCAGGTTACAACCCATAAATATATGTCCCCAGGCCTCTGTGAGAGTAGGCCTGTGGAGTTGTGTTCTGACCTCAGTCAGTTGTGTTCTGACCTCAGTTGTGTTCTGACCTCACTAGGGGAAAGGTCACGGCAGGGTTTGCTCCCGAGGGGTAATTATCAGATATGGCCAGTGCTATGTGCGGTCTTGGGTATGTGAGTTTGTTGACCAAACTGGAGTGGTCCATGGAAGAATTGGCGAGGGCCAAGGAAGAAATTGAGAGGACCACGTTGGAGAACCTGAAATTAAAGGAAGAGCTGGCGAAATTAAAAGGGGAGCCAGTGTCTGACGAAAACTCAAGCGAGTGGAAGGTGGCGAGTAGTGGGAAGACGAAGCTGGTGGTGAAGAAGTACACCAGGATACGACAACAACGACAACAACAGCTAAGTGTAACAACCCGTTCAGTCCCTTGATAGACGAATTGGACGTTAGAACAGTCAGGGACAGGGATGACAAGGAAGGTATAAAAACTTTAATTGTTGGTGACTCACAGGTAAGGTACATGGACAGGGCCTTTTGTGGTAAAAACAAAAATAGGATGAGGGTGTGTTTGCCAGGAGCTGGGGTGGGGGATATAATTGACAGGATGGACAATATCTTGTCTGGTAATGGGAAAAAACCCATTATCTGCCTCAGTGCAGGAGGCAATGATATTGGCCGGTGTAGGAGCGAGGAGCTTCTTGATAAGTTCAAGGCAGCTATAGATCGTATTAGGACTAAAGGAGGGATCCCTATCATATGAGGTGTCCTGCCTAGAAGGAGAGTTGGCAGTGAATGGTTGTCAAGGGCAGTTGGTGTCAACGACCGTCTTGGCAGATATTGCAAGTCAATATCAGTCCCATTCATTGACAACTGGGACAACTTCTATGGCAGAAGGGACCTTTATGCTAGGGATGGGGTGCACCTGTCTAGGGATGAAGTAACAACCCTGGCTGGAGCTCTAGAGGGGGCAGTTCAAAAGATATCGAAGTCTTTAAGCTGCTAGGAGAACATATGAGCACGGGGGTGGAGGAGACTGCAGTGGGAGCGCGTAAACAAAGTGAAAGATTACAGGGAAATAGTGTTAGGAATGATGACAAAACTAAATTAGACAGGGAGCTTAAAACTAAACGCGGTAAAGGGAGGACTCAGAACACAACTAACTTAAATGTATACTACGCGAACAGTAGAAGTATGAGAAACAAAATGGATGATATTGGGCCTTGGTATGTACCGAAAAAGTCGATATAATAGCATTCACTGAAACATGGATCAACCTAGACACACGTGAGTTACCAGTCGAATACCAAATTGCGGGTTACAAACTGTTCCATACCGATAGGCAAACCAGGAAAGGAGGCGGCGTAGCAATCTATGTTAGGGATAATCTGAAGTGTGAAATAAATTTGGAAATAAAAACTGAGAGGAATACAGAAACAATTTGGATAGAATTAATCGACAGTAGGGAAAAATTAATCACAGGAGTAATATATAGACCTCCCAATCTTGATTGAGTCAATGAGCGACTTATCTGGGATGAAATGCCCAGGGCTTCCATACACAACAAAGTCCGTATAGTAGGCGACTTTAACCTTGGCCAAATAGATTGGACTGACCTTACAGGTAACTCAGAATCAGAGGTTTTTCTCGAGACGATCCAGGACTGTTTTCTAAGTCAACATATAACGGAACCCACACGGGGTAATAATATACTCGATTTAGTTCTGTCAAACAGAGAAAACCTCATTAGCAGTGTCGAGGTAGGGAACGAACTTGCAAACAGCGATCACAAAGAAATTAGATTCCAGTTAGATTTTCAGGGCAGAGGTAAGGAAAATTCCACAAAAGTACCAGATTTCAGAAGGGCGAACTT
>NW_024712252.1:0-20970 GCF_018991925.1 Homarus americanus | reverse complement strand
CCACAAAAACTGCTATAAACCCCCAAAGCATATTTTATTGCCTAATCATCACTACATAGAACACCACTCATAAAGCATGATACTATTAGACCACAAACTGCTATAAACCCCAATAATATACTATACTAGTGACTCTAATTGTGTTACCCAATATTATACGAAATAATACTATAAAACATAATAATAAACACACAAAAAGTGTATATTAGTTGAATGCACAATCTGATGAGAAGTCAAAAAAAAAAAAAAAAAAAATAGCAACAACCTAGAAAGAGTGTAGAGTATTTTTGTGCAAACTATTATACTAGTAGATGGTCTAAGATAACTGTATGTGAAGGAAAAGGTGTGCTCTCCACTCAAACTTTCTTTTTATGAAATCTCCTACTCCCCAGCTGAGCGGTACGCCCAATGGGAAACAAAACGTGGAACATAACACGCCGCCCGCCAGCTCTGGCTCGGTGAATAGGAATCAGTAATCGGGCGGAGTATAAACAACACCGCCACCAATGTGCTCCTCCCATCTCTGAGGAAATCTGGCGGGCAACTTAGTATTATATTAGCAGGTAATAATAATAACAATAATAATAATAATACTACTACTACTACTACTACTACTACTAATAATAATAATATTAATAATAATAACATGCAATTTCATTTTATAACACATACTAACAAAATAGTGTATAGCCTACTATACTTAACTATAATAGGTTAGGTTGCGTAGGAGGAGCTAAAAAGTACAGTAGTATATACACACACACACACACACACATACATATAGACAACAAACTAAATTAGAAACCACACGTCAGTGAAGTTATCAAATCCTCCAGTTTCTGTCTCCACCTCCTACGCCGACTCAAGTCCCTCGGTGTTCCTGCACACGAGCTCCTCAGTGTTTACACAACATTCATACTTCCCAAGCTCACCTATGCCTCCTCCACCTGGTCTTCCTCCCTAAATGCCACACAACGTAAACACCTAGAAAAAGTGCAAAAGAGGCCATGCAAGATTATTCTCTACCCTTCCTACTCCACATATCAAGAAGCGCTCAACACCGCCCCAGACTCTCCCAGCCATCACCCATTACTCATCTACAGAGATTGTTAGGCTTCACCCATCCCCTGACACAGCTCTCTACCACCTGAGATCCTAGTCAAGGTGCCTTGCTCTTCAAGCACCCTGTACATCAGCCCAGCCCTGCTCGTGCACAGACAGTCAACTATAAGAACGGCCCAGTCCCAACCATTGTAAAATTGCTCGATAACATAATAAATCAGTCTCCTCCAGTAAACACTACTCCTTGCACTGTCACTATGTTGAAATGAACTGTAGTTTGAGCTTTTCCCCAGCTAGTTATTATATGTCTTATTTGTGTCACTCATGTTACTTGTATATTATTTGTAATTCGTAACCCATTCCCCAAATATGTAACTGTATATTTTCAGTCTTCTGGCTGCCAAGCTCTTTCAATAAACCGTTAATTATTATTATTATTATTATTATTATTTATATGTTGGCCCATACCAACTCACTCCCCTGAACCCTCCTCCCCAGCGGACTATCAACAAGTTCTTGCCATAAGGTACTATCTCCTTTGGCCAAGGAATGGAACCAGTGATGAATAGTGGTGAACAGTGCTTAACTCAGTGAAAAACAACTCGGCAGTTGAGTCTTACCCAAGCTAGCTAACCACCTTCACACAGTGAGGTCCCAGGTACCCAGTTATACTTCCCCTGAGACTCCACGATAGAGAGGCCTGGGACCACACCTCACCCACTTGAATGAGTGAGTCATGTCGACCACGTGGTGTCCCCAAGATGCTACGACAACACGTAGTGAATGTTTTGCTACAGCATCATCATGTGAATTTCCTCATAACACCATCTGTGAGGTAACTGCTACATCATCAGGCCCCTCATAACGCCATCTGTGAGGGAGTTACTACACTACGTGTCTGGTGTTCAACATCTCACCTTACATGATCTACGCGTGCAAACATTAATCTGTATGTTCACTGTGTGCTCCTTCACCTTTCTCTAATGAGGCCTTTTGTTAAACCACCAATTTATGATGTACTAAGTCATTTGTGTCCAATGTATACTTTCGAAAAGCCCTTGTTTGGGGAAGGTAGGAGAGAGTAGTCGTCATTATTGTCCAAGCCACATTATTTATTTCTATATATAAGTAATGCAGGCTGGTTTTTAAATACCTCAATCCCCTAACGGTGCCGTTTGTATATTAAGAAATACCGAAGCCATACAGTACAACACCAGCGAATATGAAGTATCACTGTAACCGGCAACTGTTACTCACTCATACCTACATACATATAGAGAGTCATTACAGAATGATAGCAGACACGAGGAAGACGAACAACAAGAGGAGAAGAGTTAGAAGAAAATCAACTTCAAGCTAAGAAGAAGAATACCAAGACATTTCCTCCAAACAAGAAAACAACACACACAATCAAGCCGACCAAACACTGAGAAACCATGGCGGAACCCAACATGCACCGGACGCTTGACCTGACTCTATCCTGCCGCATCCAGGCGAGTTGCTGCTTAAAGTCCCTCACGCAAGCGCTGTTTAGCCACTGCACCTATTCTATCCTCCTAAAATTCACTTCAATCCCCCCTGCCACTAGCATGTTATGTATGTATGTATGTATGTATGAATGAATGATAACTGCAACTTTGCGTATTAAAACTCATTACTCTTACAGAAGTAATATAGTGCGTGGTTATGTTATGTCATGTTAGGATAGATTATAAACTACATTGGGTTACATTTCGTGAGGTTCGGTGACGCTACAGTAAGTTAGGTGAGGTACCTGGAGGTTAGGTGAATGTTGACTGACTGACTGACAATTATTAGGAAGTGGTTCCAACACGTTCACACACAACCTATACTCATACCACAAGTCCAGAATTAGAGAGGATCATGTTATTGGATATATTTTCAACGATTTACTCAGTGTCTAACCAACTCTTTAGCGATTTAAATGTGGACCTAAAATTAGGTCCGTATATTTGTTTGTCGTGGTGGTGGTGGTGGTGTGCGCCCGTCCATCAGGTTGCTTAACCACCAAAACCATAAAGGGTGCGGCCCTGCCGTTTCAGGGCATAAACCACATCCATGGCGGTGACGGTCTTCCTTTTTGCGTGCTCGGTGTAGGTGACGGCGTCACGGATGACGTTCTCCAGAAACACCTTGAGGACGCCGCGGGTCTCCTCGTAGATGAGGCCGGATATACGTTTAACACCTCCACGCCGAGCTAGACGACGAATGGCGGGCTTGGTGATACCCTGGATGTTATCACGAAGCACCTTACGATGACGCTTGGCGCCACCCTTTCCAAGTCCCTTGCCTCCTTTGCCTCGTCCAGTCATGTTGTTGTGGTTGCTACTACAGGTGGTCCTGGTGTGGCTTCGCCGAATCGAATCGAAAAATGCTAGTGACGGGGGGGAAGGAGGTTCAGGAGAAGAATAAAGGGAGGATTGAAGTGAATTTTAGGAGGAGAGAACAGATGCAGTGGCTAAACACCGCTTGCGTGAGGGATTATAAGATGGGGGCAGCAGCAACAACCCGGCTGGACGCGGCAGGGAGGCGACAAGACAAGGCCAGGCTAGCGTCAGGTCAAGCGTCAGGTCAAGCGTCAGGTCAGGCGTCAGGTGCGTGTTGGGTTGGGCAATGGATGTTCAGTGCTTGGTCGGCTTGATTGTGTTTGGTTTCTTGTGTGGAGGGGATGTCTTGGTCTTCTTAGCTTGATGTCGATTTTCTTCTCTCTCTCCTTCTCTTCTTGCTCTCTTGAATTGTCCATTCGTTTGTGTTTGGGTCTTCTTGTTCGTCTTCCTCGTATTTTAAGTCCTCATAGGTGTGGAAGAATTCAGAGAGGGAGAGGTTGACCACGTGGGCTTCAGCACCACTGGCCGCGTGGGCTTCAGCACCACGGGCCCCGTGGTGTTCTTGGTTCTGTGTGGTGGGCTGCTTCTGTTGAGTTTTCTTTTCTTGGTTTTTCTTTACTGCTGGTTTTTTCTTTTCTTGGGAGCGTACAGCAAGGAGGGCCTCTTTGTAGCTCAGTTTCTTCTCAAGACGAGCCTTGGCTACCCTGCATTCCTCCTTCCATCTGGGGCAGGTCCGGTCGGCGGAGGAGTGTGGGCCACCACAGGCAACGCATTTTTTCTCTGTGTTGGGGCAGACCGTGTAGCGGTGTCCAGGGCTGCCACACATGGAGCAGGTGTCTTCCTGCGCCTCACACTTGTTTACAGTGTGTCCATAGTGCTGGCATTTGTAACACCGTTTCGGTCTGCAGTAGGGCTTGACTGGCATAGTTACCCACGCCAGTTGAGCTTCCTTGGGCAGGGTGGAGTGGTGTCCGATGAGGGCAGTGGTGTCGGACAGCTTCTTCACAACTTGGAGCTGCTGCTCCTTGAGGAGCTCACTCAGCTCTGCTTTGTCCATGTGGGCAATTTCGGCGTGGGAGATTACACCCAGCTTCAAGTTGTCCCACATGAAGGCAAGCATTTTAAAAGGAATGCCGTTGATGTCTGGGATCTCCGCGAGTTGAGAGGGCATGCCCATCTCGGCGAAGGTGATCTTGATGTCACCATGGAGCTTTAGGCGTTCTACCTTGGTGACCCCCACGATCCCATTAGCTTCGAAAAACTTCTGGAGAACTAGGAGGTTTAGTTTCTTGGGGCAGGTCGGCGTGTCCGGACGTATCCGCGCCACGTTAACAAACTCGTATCCGTTCATGGTGAGGGAGAGAGAGTGTGCTTCGCCCACGGTTTGGTGGGAGTAGGTGGCGTGCTGTGGACGCAGCGGTAGTATCGTTCATCCAAGGCCGTCCCTCCCTCTTGGAGGTGGGGCGTAGCTTGCGGATGACGCATGCGGCACTCGTGGCCAATGAGGTGGCCACTGAGGTGGAGAATGTCTGTATATAAGCCCGCCCGCCTGCCGGGCCGCCCGTATTGACTATTTCGTCGTCGAGATGGCCCGTACTAAACAGACTGGCCGCAAGTCCACTGGAGGCAAGGCTCCACGGAAGCAGCTTGCCACCAAGGCAGCTCGCAAGTCCGCCCAGCCACCGGTGGTGTCAAGAAGCCCCATCGTTACAGGCCCGGAACCGTCGCCCTTCGTGAGATCCGTCGTTACCAGAAGAGCACAGAGCTACTCATCAGGAAGCTGCCCTTCCAGCGCCTGGTGCGTGAGATCGCCCAGGATTTCAAGACTGACCTGCGCTTCCAGTCGTCTGCCGTCATGGCTCTGCAGGAAGCCTCTGAGGCTTACCTGGTGGGTCTTTTCGAGGACACCAACCTGTGTGCCATTCACGCCAAGCGCGTTACCATCATGCCCAAGGACATCCAGCTGGCCCGGCGCATCCGCGGAGAGCGTGCTTAAGTCCTCTTCCTTGGGGACAAACAAAAAGCACAACAAAACCTACCAGACCTCTATAACTCGGCCCTTCTCAGGGCCAAAGAACTGTTCTGAAGATAATTTTCTTGACAATCGAAATGGTTGGTGGTAGGAGAGCGTTAATTTCGGTTACCCAAATCGCCTAACGGTAAGTTGGTAACATTCGTGCAGGCACGATTGTATAGTAGGTCATCAATTCGGGAGGTGGGTGCAACAAACAAGAGCTAGTAACAAATAAAGATATAAACAATAAATAAATAAATAAATAAATAACTAAGTTAAAATAAAATAAAATAAAATAAATTGTTTACATGAAATAGGCGTGCTGCAAACAAGAAATGAAGCCCAAACACACTCCAGGTATGTCACTTTGCAGTGGGTGTGAAACTACTCCACGCAGAATTTATTTATTTATTTATTTATTATGTTTCGATTTAGTCCTGTTTCTACGCCAATAGAGAATGCAGATTATTATAATTTTTTTATTATTTCCCTCTATTGCATCACTGTGTTATTTATCTCTTTAACATATAACTTTGCCCAAATAGATGGGTGGAATTAAGTATAAGTAATTAGGATGGTGTTTGCCTGGTAACCTCTTATGGAGAATTTTGGTAACTGTATAGTGCCCTCAGATACGGCATACATGGCAGTTCACCCGGGCAGCAAGTCGGACAAGCTGTCTGGGTTCCGACCCCTTAATGGTGGAGCCGTTTGTTTATGATGCGCCCAGGCGGGCTTCGGCGGCGCTCGAGATATCGTTCACAGGTTCGCAGTGGACGCAAAGCTTTGGAGGAGACTCCTGTGTCGGGGCGCACTTGCTTCAGTACCTTGTAGATGTAGATGCTGTAGCTTTCCTTCCTCCTGCGCTTCTTCTTCTTGTCACCCTTGGCAATGGCCTTCTGGGCCTTTCCAGCCTTCTTGGCAGCCTTTCCGGAAGTTTTGGGAGGCATGGCGGCACAGTTACTCGTGGCGCGGAGCGAGAGAATTGAAAACTGGCCCGACTAACTTTTCCTTATATACCGAGCGGGCCGCTCAGGATCAGACTGGCTGCAGCTACGGCTCTCTTACATTGGTTGGGTCCGCGAGACGGCCACCTGGCCTGATCCTGGGCTTGGTATAAAAGACCAAGGTGGCGGGCGGAAATTTAACTCCTATCACGAAAAGCAGCAGCAGCAACATGTCAGGACGCGGCAAGGGAGGCAAGGTGAAGGGCAAGTCAAAGTCCCGTTCTAGCAGGGCCGGACTCCAGTTCCCCGTGGGTAGGATCCACCGTCTCTTGCGTAAAGGCAACTATGCTGAGCGTGTTGGTGCAGGTGCACCTGTGTACCTTGCAGCCGTCATGGAGTACCTGGCAGCAGAAGTGCTCGAGCTGGCCGGTAACGCCGCCCGCGACAACAAGAAGACCCGCATTATCCCGCGTCATCTTCAGCTTGCCATTCGCAATGACGAGGAGCTGAACAAGCTCCTATCTGGAGTCACCATTGCCCAAGGGGGTGTCCTTCCTAACATCCAAGCTGTGCTCCTCCCCACGAAGACAGAGAAGAAATAAGAACCCAAGGTTCGTTCACACAAGACAACCTAACCAAACAGGCTCCTTTCGGAGCCACAGGATATCACTTAAAGAGAGAAATATACGACATCAACGTTTTGCAGGATAACACTCTATTTTACGTGTAATTAGCATAGTATTGTGGAAATAGAGTGAAATTGATTTAGAATGGTGTAGATGTGAAGGGCGGTTGTGGGGGCCTGGGGTGGGGGACTTAAACGGGACTTAGAAGGGCGCAGAAGCAGCAGCAGCCAGGGAGGCGACCTTATTTTCAGTCAGGTTCATACACAAAGAAATATATCAGATTCATTGACAGTACAGTACACATTTACCAGTGTGGGCTAGCCAATTTGGGATAAAGAGCAAGAATGTAATGTCCTCAATGAAGTAATGACATAGTTCAAGATACAATAAGTGAGGTGGCCTGAAGTCTTTGACAGTATCACATTCAATAATATAGTAGTGCTTTAAAGGTGTATCACCAAGTTTACATGCTGAGTGTTCCGGTATGGGTACAGCGTTACTAACTAGCCAGATGTGTCTGTATCCTAACCTAATTCTGGCCACGACTACATCACACAGGCAGGCAGGAGCAAGTTGTTTGGACACTCTTCCTAGCCCCCTTGGTCCCTGTTCACCTACCTACTGTAGCAGTAAGTAGGTACCTGTTGTAAATCGAAAGGTTGCCAATTCGTATTCAGGGAAAGTTGTTGGAGCTTCTAAACTTGAACTGACACAATCCGAGGAGTGGTGACCCGAGGATCACAGACACTATCTCTCCCACTACAAATCCCTTCCTATCCTCCTGCTCCTTCCTATGTCCTCCCAAAATTGAACCATGCTATCGCAAAGGTAATAATACAGGTAGAGACAACAACATATTTTCCTATTGTCTTATTATATATTAATAACAGAAACGCTTTACATTGTCGCACTGTTCATTCCCTCCACAATTCTTCCTCTTACTTCTTCTTCTTCTTCTTCTTCTTCTTCTTCTTCTTCTTCTTCTTCTTCTTCTTCTTCTTCTTCTTCTTCTTCTTCTTCCATCAATACTTTATTAACGGTGTATGTAAGTTTCACCCTGTTTTGCACTACAGCGGTAGAGCAAAGTATATTTTGTTAGCAATAAACCAAAAGCATATTTTATGGCCTAATCATCACTACATAGAACACTACCCATAAAGCATGATACTAGTAGACCACAAAAACTGCTATAAACACCCAAAGCATATTTTATTGCCTAATCATCACTACATAGAACACCACTCATAAAGCATGATACTATTAGACCACAAACTGCTATAAACCCCAATAATAAACTATACTAGTGACTATAATTGTGTTACCCAATATTATACTAAATAATACTATAAAACATAATAATAAACACACTAATAGTGTATATTAGTTGAATGCACAATCTGATGAGAAGTCAAAAAAAAAAAAAACAACATAACAATAACCTAGAAAGAGTGTAGAGTATTTTTGTGCAAACTATTATACTAGTAGATGGTCTAAGATAACTGTATGTGAAGGAAAAGGTGTGCTCTCCACTCAAACTTTCTTTTTATGAAATCTCCTACTCCCCAGCTGAGCGGTACGCCCAATGGGAAACAAAACGTGGCACATAACACGCCGCCCGCCAGCTCTGGCTCGGTGAATAGGAATCAGTAATCGGGCGGAGTATAAACAACACCGCCGCCAATGTGCTCCTCCCATCTCTGAGGAAATCTGGCGGGCAACTTAGTATTATATTAGCATGTAATAATAATAACAATAATAATAATAATAATACTACTACTACTACTACTACTAATAATAATAATAATAATATTAATAATAATAACATGCAATTTCATTTTATAACACATACTAACAAAATAGTGTATAGCCTACTATACTTAACTATAATAGGTTAGGTTGCGTAGGAGGATCTAAAAAGTACAGTAGTATACACACACACACACACACACACACACACACACACACACACACACACACATACATATAGACAACAAACTAAATTAGAAACCACACGTCAGTGAAGTTATCAAATCCTCCAGTTTCCGTCTCCACCTCCCACGCCGACTCAAGTCCCTCGGTGGTCCTGCACACGAGCTCCTCAGTGTTTACACAACATTCATACTTCCCAAGCTCACCTATGCCTCCTCCACCTGGTCTTCCTCCCTAAATGCCACACAACGTAAACACCTCGAAAAAGTGCAAAAGAGGCCATGCAAGATTATTCTCTACCCTTCCTACTCCACATATCAAGAAGCGCTCAACACACTGACCCTTTAGACTCTCACTGACCATCACCACGACCTCATCTGCAAATTTGGTAAGAAGCTTCTACACCATCCCCGACACCGGCTCCTACTACCACCTGAGATCCCTAGTCCGAGAATTGCTCTTCGACACCACAACCGCATCCATCCAGCCCAGCCCATACGTGCACGAACTGATCGCTATAAGAACAGCCCAGTCCCAACCATTGTAAAAATTATCGATAACTTGTAATAAATCAGTGTACTCAATCCCAGTAAACACTACTCCTTGCACTGTCACTATGTTGAAATGAACTGTAGTTTGAGCTTTTCCCCAGCTAGTTATTATATGTCTTATTTGTGTCACTCATGTTACTTGTATATTATTTGTAATTCGTAACCCATTCCCCAAATATGTAACTGTATATTTTCAGTCTTCTGGCTGCCAAGCTCTTTCAATAAACCGTTAATTATTATTATTATTATTATTATTATTTATATGTTGGCCCATACCAACTCACTCCCCTGAACCCTCCTCCCCAGCGGACTATCAACAAGTTCTTGCCATAAGGTACTATCTCATTTGGCCAAGGAATGGAACCAGTGATGAATAGTGGTGAACAGTGCTTAACTCAGTGAAAAACAACTCAGCAGTTGAGTCTTACCCAAGCTAGCTAACCACCTTCACACAGTGAGGTCCCAGGTACCCAGTTATACTTCCCCTGAGACTCCACGATAGAGAGGCCTGGGACCACACCTCACCCACTTGAATGAGTGAGTCATGTCGACCACGTGGTGTCCCCAAGATGCTACGACAACACGTAGTGAATGTTTTGCTACAGCATCATCATGTGAATTTCCTCATAACACCATCTGTGAGGTAACTGCTACATCATCAGGCCCCTCATAACGCCATCTGTGGGGGAGTTACTACACTACGTGTCTGGTGTTCAACATCTCACCTTACATGATCTACGCATGCAAACATTAATCTGTATGTTCACTGTGTGCTCCTTCACCTTTCTCTAATGAGGGCTTTTGTTAAACCACCAATTTATGATGTACTAAGTCATTTGTGTCCAATGTATACTTTCGAAAAGCCCTTGTTTGGGGAAGGTAGGAGAGAGTAGTCGTCATTATTGTCCAAGCCACATTATTTATTTCTATATATAAGTAATGCAGGCTGGTGTTTAAATACCTCAATCCCCTAACGGTGCCGTTTGTATATTAAGAAATACCGAAGCCATACAGTACAACACCAGCGAATATGAAGTATCACTGTAACCGGCAACTGTTACTCACTCATACCTACATACATATAGAGAGTCTTTACAGAATGATAGCAGACACGAGGAAGACGAACAACAAGAGGAGAAGAGTTAGAAGAAAATCAACTTCAAGCTAAGAAGAAGAATACCAAGACATTTCCTCCAAACAAGAAAACAACACACACAATCAAGCCGACCAAACACTGAGAAACCATGGCGGAACCCAACATGCACCGGACGCCTGACCTGACTCTATCCTGCCGCATCCAGGCGAGTTGCTGCTTAAAGTCCCTCACGCAAGCGCTGTTTAGCCACTGCACCTATTCTATCCTCCTAAAATTCACTTCAATCCCCCCCTGCCACTAGTATGTTATGTATGTATGTATGTATGTATGTATGTATGTATGTATGTATGTATGAATGAATGATAACTGCAACTTTGTGTATTAAAACTCATTACTCTTACCGAAGTAATATAGTGCGTGGTTATGTTATGTCATGTTAGGATAGATTATAAACTACATTGGGTTACATTTCGTGAGGTTCGGTGACGCTACAGGAAGTTAGGTGAGGTACCTGGAGGTTAGGTGAATGTTGACTGACTGACTGACTGACAATTACTAGGAAGTGGTTCCAACACGTTCACGCACAACCTATACTCATACCACAAGTCCAGAATTAGAGAGGATCATGTTATTGGATATATTTTCAACGATTTACTCAGTGTCTAACCAACTCTTTAGCGATTTAAATGTGGACCTAAAATTAGGTCCGTATATTTGTTTGTCGTGGTGGTGGTGGTGGTGTGCGCCCGTCCATCAGGTTGATTAACCACCAAAACCATAAAGGGTGTGGCCCTGCTGTTTCAGGGCATACACCACATCCATGGCGGTGACGGTCTTCCCTTTTGCGTGCTCGGTGTAGGTGACGGCGTCACGGATGACGTTCTCCAGAAACACCTTGAGGACGCCGCGGGTCTCCTCGTAGATGAGGCCGGATATACGTTTAACACCTCCACGCCGAGCTAGACGACGAATGGCGGGCTTGGTGATACCCTGGATGTTGTCACGAAGCACCTTACGATGACGCTTGGCGCCACCCTTTCCAAGTCCCTTGCCGCCTTTGCCTCGTCCAGTCATGTTGTTGTGGTTGCTACTACAGGTGGTCCTGGTGTGGCTTCGCCGAATCGAATCGGAAAATGCTAGTGACAGGGGGGAAGGAGGTTCAGGAGAAGAATAAAGGGAGGATTGAAGTGAATTTTAGGAGGAGAGAACAGATGCAGTGGCTAAACACCGCTTGCGTGAGGGATTATAAGATGGGGGCAGCAGCAACAACCCGGCTGGACGCGGCAGGGAGGCGACAAGACAAGGCCAGGCTAGCGTCAGGTCAAGCGTCAGGTCAAGCGTCAGGTCAGGCGTCAGGTGCGTGTTGGGTTGGGCAATGGATGTTCAGTGCTTGGTCGGTTTGATTGTGTTTTGGTTTCTTGTGTGGAGGGGATGTCTTGGTCTTCTTAGCTTGATGTCGATTTTCTTCTCTCTCTCCTTCTCTTCTTGCTCTCTTGAATTGTCCATTCGTTTGTGTTTGGGTCTTCTTGTTCGTCTTCCTCGTATTTTAAGTCCTCATAGGTGTGGAAGAATTCAGAGAGGGAGAGGTTGACCACGTGGGCTTCAGCACCACTGGCCGCGTGGGCTTCAGCACCACGGGCCACGTGGTGTTCTTGGTTCTGTGTTGTGGGCTGCTTCTGTTGAGTTTTCTTTTCTTGGTTTTTCTTTACTGCTGGTTTTTTCTTTTCTTGGGAGCGTACAGCAAGGAGGGCCTCTTTGTAGCTCAGTTTTTTCTCAAGACGAGCCTTGGCTACCCTGCATTCCTCCTTCCATCTGGGGCAGGTCCGGTCGGCGGAGGAGTGTGGGCCACCACAGGCAACGCATTTTTTCTCTGTGTTGGGGCAGGCCGTGTAGCGGTGTCCAGGGCTGCCCCACATGGAGCAGGTGTCTTCCTGCGCCTCACACTTGTTTACAGTGTGTCCATAGTGCTGGCATTTGTAACACCGTTTCGGTCTGCAGTAGGGCTTGACTGGCATAGTTACCCACGCCAGTTGAGCTTCCTTGGGTAGGGTGGAGTGGTGTCCGATGAGGGCAGTGGTGTCGGACAGCTTCTTCACAACTTGGAGCTGCTGCTCCTTGAGGAGCTCACTCAGCTCTGCTTTGTCCATGTGGGCAATTTCGGCGTGGGAGCCTAGAAGAAGAACTAGAAAAATGCTAGTGACAGGGGGGAAGGAGGTTCAGAGGAAGAATAAAGATAGGATGGAAGTGAATTTTAGAAGGAGAGAACAGGTGCAGTGGCTAAACACCGCTTGCGTGAGGGGGTAGGCAAAATGCCCGTGAGGGTGCAACAACAACAATCAGGACGAGGCAGAGGGAGGGCGGGAGCAGGTCCGGGCAAGCAAAGGGCCAACGCGGTGTTCTGATTGTCGTCCTAGCAGGCAGTGTTGGAAACGTAGAAGAACTGCTCCGCCACGGCAGGGCGCTAAGCCGAGAAACGAGGTGACTTGACGACAGGCAGCATTAATGATCAAATCAAACAGAGAAGGTGAAAAATATAGAAATTTTGCTAATGTGAGGGGTTGTTTGGAGAGATGAAGGTAAAGTCTTTGAGCTTAAACAAAGAGGAAACGGAGCGAAGTTGAGTGAAGGTTTTTGAATCTTTGAGCTTGAAATGTCAAAGTATTCATAGTAAGGAAGGATGAGCGTATCGTAGGAGAGTTTTTAGTAATAGCGGCAGACAGATTTGAGCTTTTTTGTCAAATTTTGAACGGAGACGAGAATGAGATATAGGTTGAGTGGTTTCAGTCTAGAGTTAGGTCAATTTTATTAAGAATTGGATGTCACAGACGTTGGGTATGTTTGATTAGGTTCTGAGAGTTGTGGGTCTTTTAGCTATGTCAGAGAGAAATGGAGAGAGTTGGAGGAAGAGTTTAGAATCTTTGAGTTTGAAATGTCAAAGTATTCGTAGTGAGGAAGGATGAGTGTATCGTAGGAGAGTTGTTTAGTAATAGCAGGAGGCAGATTTGAGCTATGTCAAATTGTGAACTGGGATGTAGTGCTGGGAATCTGATGTTATGTGAGGATGATGTTATTGCCGAATCAACTGCTAGATTTTAATTTGATGGCGTCAGTTTGTGTAGCTGTAGTGATTTTTAACATGGGGAGAGTTCCCATCCGGGCTGCATATGTCATTTGGGAGGTGTTGTGTGAGTTGAGTTCATTCAAAAGGTTTGGGTTGTCAAGAATAGGTGGGATTACCCTCCTGCATATGAGGGTGCATTTTGCACGGTACTCAGGGGAACTGAGGACCGTTAAGCCATTGTCTTTCAATTTTTTGTTCACTGCTGGGGAGTGGAACTGGTCGGCGTCTTCGTCAGTTTGTACAAATATTTTGATGATATCATAGTTGGTGAAGGAACGGATTTGAAAGATCAAGGTCAGCTGAAAAATGAGGGAGGCGAGGTCTGAGCATGGTTGGATGGTGCGGTCCACTTTAATTTTAATTGAAGGCATGTTTACTGTTTCAATTTTGGAGATTTATGGAGATCTCCCCTAACAATGTCCCTGATTTCCTGCGTCCCTCACGTAGGGGAGACCCTGCACTATCACAGAGGTCCCCAGGTGAATCGGCAGGCTGTGCTGACCCTCCACCCTTCACACTAACACGCACTAGCGAGGTGTGGGGACAGAGGGCGTTTCCAGACGAATACTCCTCTGTACGTCAACTGACAGGAGAATAGGTCCTTTCACGGCACGGAAGAGAAGAGTTAGAGTGGTAGAAAAAGGTCTGAAAACTCACTGATGACTCTCTCTTCACACCAAGCCCCTCAGCAGCATTCGGGGTTCCTAAGGGAGGTCCGATACTGTAGGAGAGGCTCAATGTGTCGATTGAATCAACAGAATTGTCAGTTGGAGAATGGAGTCAGGTGCTTGTGATTTCCAAGGTTGGTGGGAAGGTGGGAGAGGTCCCAGAACTAGCGAATCAGCTATGTCCGTTTGATCTCCGGCTTCCCCGTCGCTCTGCGTGTCTGCTCTCTGTGGTGGTCCTGGCTCCAATGGGCGGCGGCGCCTAGAGAACTAGAAAAATGCTAGTGACAGGGGGGAAGGAGGTTCAGAGGAAGAATAAAGATAGGATGGAAGTGAATTTTAGAAGGAGAGAACAGGTGCAGTGGCTAAACACCGCTTGCGTGAGGGGGTAGGCAAAATGCCCGTGAGGGTGCAACAACAACAATCAGGACGAGGCAGAGGGAGGGCGGGAGCAGGTCCGGGCAAGCAAAGGGCCAACGCGGGTGTTCTGATTGTCGTCCTAGCAGGTAGTGTTGGTAAAACGTAGGAAGAACCGCCCCGCCACGGCGGCGGCGCAAGCCGAGAAACGCAGGTGGACGGACGCACAGGCAGCACACGATCAAATCAAACAGAGAAGGTGAAAATATAGAAATTTTGCTAGTCGTAGGGTTGTTTGGAGAGAGATGAAGGTAAAGTCTTTGAGCTATGTCAAAGAGGAACGGAGCGAGTTGGAGGAAGGGTTTTTAATCTTTGAGCTTGAAATGTCAAAGTATTCATAGTAAGGAAGGATGAGCGTATCGTAGGAGAGTTTTTAGTAATAGCGGCAGACAGATTTGAGCTTTTTTGTCAAATTATGAACGGAGACGAGAATGAGATATAGGTTGAGTGGTTTCAGTCTAGAGTTAGGTCAATTTTATTAAGAATTGGATGTCACAGACGTTGGGTATGTTTGATTAGGTTCTGAGAGTTGTGGGTCTTTTAGCTATGTCAGAGAGAAATGGAGAGAGTTGGAGGAAGAGTTTAGAATCTTTGAGTTTGAAATGTCAAAGTATTCGTAGTGAGGAAGGATGAGTGTATCGTAGGAGAGTTGTTTAGTAATGGCAGGAGGCAGATTTGAGCTATGTCAAATTGTGAACGGAGATGAGAGTGAGATATAGGTTGTTAGGTTTCAGTCTTGAGTTAGGTCGATTTTGGTAAGGTGGCTTTGTCTGGCGGGGGGGGGATGTTGTGTTTGGAGATTGGTTGAGGGAGGGGGGGAGTTTGTGTTTGGGGATTGATGGGGGTGGCGGTTGTATGTTAATTTAAGGTGAATTAAAATTGCTTAAGGGGGGTTGTTGTGTGAGTGTGTATGTGTTTGCATGTAAATGTAAGGGGAGAGAGGGAGGGTTAGGATAATGTTATAAGGTCAGGTATGGTTCGGTTGTCGGGAGGAGGGGGGAGGAGAGGAGAGGAGAAGGGAGGCGAAAGGGGGAAAGGGGGGCTTTGGAGGTTCTTGGGTTAATTTATGGTATGGTAGGATTTCTTAGGAATGATATGTTTTGTGTTGCTAATGAATAGTTGTATTGCGTCATATGTTTTTATTTATTTATTTATTTATTTTAGAGGGCTGCGACTTGTTAGAAAGGTCGGGTATATTAAGTTTTTATTTTGGGAGGATTGTAGGTATCGATTTCTAAGAGGGGTTGTGAGTAAGGTTGGGTGGGTTAAGTTTTTCTTTTGGGAGGATTGTAGGATTGTGAGTAAGGTTGGGTGGGTTAAGTTTTTCTTTTGGGAGGATTGTAGGTTTTGTTAGTGGTTGGCAGAGTTGGGTTAATTATTGCATTCTCTCTTTCTTGCAGGTATTGTGAGTTCTGGCCCCATTCTTGAGGGAGAGGGTTTGTGTACAGGTACATTGCACCCCTCCCCGACCTTATTGGCTAAGAGAGGCGTTCAATGTCGTCTGCAATTTGGTACCGTTTTTATTAGGTACACCTCTCCGACCTTATTGGCTAAGGGAGGTGCCCATAAAACAGTGTTGGTAACATTCTTGAGGGAGAGGGCTTGCGTAGGCACTGTGGAACTCTCACCAACCTCATTGGCTAAGGGAAACGTACATGTCATTTGAGTTAGTATGGGATGGGTAAGTTAGGTATTTGTTTTGGGAGGAGTGATAGGGTGTGGTTAGTTAATGGTAGAATGGTTATTTTTTATTTTGTGTGGGATTGCTAGTAACGGCTGGGTATGTTAGGTTTTTGTTTTGGGGGATTACAGGTTTTTTTTTTTTTTTTTTTTTTTTTTTTTTGGTGGGGAGCAGGCTGAGGTTAGATTTGTCTTGAGAGAGTTTGAGTTGGTGGCGTGGGGTTTGGAGTGAGGGGGGAGGAGAGAATTGGTCTTAAGTTAGTTAGTTGATTGCTAGGGTTAGGTGGGAATCGTTGGGTGTGGGCTGAGGAGAGGTTAGGTTGATTTGGTTAGGTTGGGTGGGAATCGTTGGGTGAGGGTTAAGGAGAGGCTAGGTTTTAATTTGGGGGGAAATTGTTGGGTGTGGTTATAGGGAAGATATTAATACAAGGGAGGTGGGAGGGGAGTGTTTGGTCTGTTTAGTACTTAAAGATAGAAATTCTGAGGTGCAGGGATGAGGTCTAAATTGTCGAGTGACTGTGAGCGTGGTGGTGGTATGAGTGTTGTGTATGCAAGTGAGGGAAGGGCAGTTACGTGACTGTGTGTGGGGGAGTCGGGAGGTTGAGGGGAGTGTGCTAGGTTCGTGTCGGGGTTGATTTCTGTTTCCTTTGGGGTAGTGCCGTATAGGTTTACTTTGATTATTGATTTGGTTGGATGAGTGTATTGAATAATTTTTTTGCTGTCAGGTGTATAGGGAGACAGGGGGGAGGTGTTCTTCCTCTTTGGTCTAGGGGTCTTGACCACTATTTCTGTGGGAGGAAGGGCTGCCATTTTATTCTTGGGAGTCTGGGGTGTTAGGGGAGGATCGGGTTTGGTTTGGGTGTTCGTGGTCCGGGAGTTCAACGTAGTCAAGTGGGAGAAGTCGGGTGTAGGCAAGGTCGAGGTGGAGGGGCCGGTATGTTTTGGACTGATTACTTTGGGGGGTGAGGTAATGGTAGAATGGTGAGATAAGTCAGGTGTAGGCATGGCAGAAGTGGAGGGGAGGAGGGAGACAGTGGATTCTCTGGGGGGTGGGGGGGGCATGTTGGTACGGTCGGAGATGGGGGCAGTGGGGAAGCTGAGGTCGGGACCGGTTCTGAAGGAGTCAGGAATGTTTATGGTAGGGAGGCCGTTAGCCTTCAAACCCTCAATTACCAGATTTAGGAAAAGTGATCTATTACCGTTGCTTAGGGAATGTGCCAGAAGTATGATGGTGGTGATTTTTGCGTCAGTGTCGGGGGAAGGGAGGGGGGCGGTCAGGTTGTTGGTCCAGCAAGTGCGGGTGGAGAGAGTCGTGGGAGTAGGGAGTGAGTGGTGGGGAGGAGGAGGAGGGGCAGTGGGAGGTGAGGGTAGGCGTAGGCGGGGAGGGAGAGGTGTTGTGCTGTTGTTGAGTCTGATTTGGCACTTGTTGCTGACGGCAGAGTGTGGGCCTTTACAATTGCAGCATCTAGTAACAGTGGCAGTGCAGTTTCTGTATGAGTGGCCTTGATTGGCACATTTTGAACAGGTTAGTGAGTTACTGCAACGGTTGGTGGTATGTCCAAATTGATAGCAGTTGTAGCATTGGTGGACTGGGATGTAGTGTTGGAATTCGATATTATGTGAGGGGATGATGTTATTGCCGAATTTAATTCCGTTGGATTTCAATTTGATGGCGTCAGTTTGTGTAGCTGTAGTGATTTTCAACATGGGGAGAGTTCCCATCCGGGCTGCATATGTCATTTGGGAGGTGTTGTGTGTGTTGAGTTCTGTCAATAGGTTAGGATTGTCAAGGATATGGGGGATGATTTTTCTACATATGAGGGTGCATTTTGCGCGGTATTCGGGTGAGCTGAGGACCGTTAAGCCGTTGTCTTTTAGTTTTTTGTTCAATGCTGGGGAGTGGAATAGGTCGGCGTCTTCGTCATTCTGTACAAATATTTTAATAATGTCGTCATTGGTGAAGGAACGTATTTGGAAGATCAAAGTCAGCTGGAAAATGAGTGAAGCGAGGTCTGTGCACTGTTGGATGGTACGGTCCACTTTGAGTTTAATTGAGGGCATGTTGACTGGTGGAATTGGAGATTTATGGAGATCTCCCCTAACAAATTGTCCCTAATTTCCTGCGCCCCTCACGTAGGGGAGGCCCTGCACTATCACAGAGGTCCCCAGGCGAATCGGCAGGCTGTGCTGACCCCCCGCCCTTCACACAAACACGCACTAGCGAGGTGTGGGGACAGAGGGCGTTTCCAGACGAATACTCCCCTGTACGTCAACTGACAGGGGAATAGGTCCTTTCACGGCACGGAAGATAAAGGTTAGAGTGGTAGAAAAAGGTCTGAAAACTTACTGCCGACTCTTTCTTCACACCAAGCCCCTCAGCAGCATTCGGGGTTCCTAAGGGAGGTCCGATACTGTAGGAGAGGCTCAATGTGTCGATTGAATCAACAGAATTGTCAGTTGGAGAATGGAGTCAGGTGCTTGTGATTTCCAAGGTTGGTGGGAAGGTGGGAGAGGTCCCAGAACTAGCGAATCAGCTATGTCCGTTTGATCTCCGGCTTCCCCGTCGCTCTGCGTGTCTGCTCTCTGTGGTGGTCCTGGCTCCAATGCGTGGGAGCCTAGAACTAGAAAAATGCTAGTGACAGGGGGGAAGGAGGTTCAGAGGAAGAATAAAGATAGGATGGAAGTGAATTTTAGAAGGAGAGAACAGGTGCAGTGGCTAAACACCGCTTGCGTGAGGGGGTAGGCAAAATGCCCGTGAGGGTGCAACAACAACAATCAGGACGAGGCAGAGGGAGGGCGGGAGCAGGTCCGGGCAAGCAAAGGGCCAACGCGGGTGTTCTGATTGTCGTCCTAGCAGGCAGTGTTGGTAAAACTTAGGAAGAACCGCCCCGCCACGGCGGCGGCGCAAGCCGAGAAACGCAGGTGGACGGACGCACAGGCAGCACACGATCAAATCAAACAGAGAAGGTGAAAATATAGAAATTTTGCTAGTCGTAGGGTTGTTTGGAGAGAGATGAAGGTAAAGTCTTTGAGCTATGTCAAAGAGGAACGGAGCGAGTTGGAGGAAGGGTTTTTTAATCTTTGAGCTTGGAAATGTCAAAAGTATTCATAGTAAGGAAGGATGAGCGTATCGTAGGAGAGTTTTTAGTAATAGCGGCAGACAGATTTGAGCTTTTTTGTCAAATTATGAACGGAGACGAGAATGAGATATAGGTTGAGTGGTTTCAGTCTAGAGTTAGGTATGTTTGATTAGGTTCTGAGAGTTGTGGGTCTTTTAGCTATGTCAGAGAGAAATGGAGAGAGTTGGAGGAAGGGTTTAGAATCTTTGAGTTTGAAATGTCAAAGTATTCGTAGTGAGGAAGGATGAGTGTATCGTAGGAGAGTTGTTTAGTAATAGCAGGAGGCAGATTTGAGCTATGTCAAATTGTGAACGGAGATGAGAGTGAGATATAGGTTAAGTTTCAGTCTTGAGTTAAGTCGATTTTGTCGAGGTGGCTGATTATAGAAGTTGGGTATGTTTGATTTGGTTTTTGAGAGTTGTAGTGTTAAGAGGGCTTATCTGATTGGAGATTGCCGTGGGGAGGGGGAGCTTGTGTTTAGATTGATAAAGAAGTATTGTATGTTAATTTTAGGTGAATTAAAATTGCTTGAGGGGGGTTGTTGTGTGAGTGTGTATGTGTTTGTATGTAAATGTAGTAAGGGGAGGGAGGGAGGGTTAGGATAATGTTATAAGGTCAAGTGTGGTTCGGTTGTCGGGAGGAGGGGGGGAGGAGAGAGTGAGAGGTGGGCTTAGGAGGTTCTTGGGTTATTTTATAGTATGGTAGGATTACAATGAATAGTTGCATTGAGTCATATGTTTTTTTTTTTTTTTTTTTTTTTTTTTTTAGGAGGGTCAAAGGGACTTGTTAGAAAGGTCGGGTATATTAAGTTTTTGTTTTGGGAGGATTGTAGGTATTGATTTTAAGAGGGGTTGTGAGTAAGGTTGGGTAGGTTAAGTTTTTCTTTTGGGAAGATTGAAGGGATTGTGAGTAAGGTTGGGTGGGTTAAGTTTTTCTTTTGGGAGGATTATAGGTTTTGTTAGTGGTTGGCAGAGTTGGGTTAATTATTACATTCACTCTTTCTTGCAGGTATTGTGAGTTCTGGCCCCATTCTTGAGGGAGAGGGTTTGTGTACAGGTACATTGCACCCCTCCCCGACCTTATTGGCCGAGAGAGGCGTTCAATGTCGTCTGCAGTTGGTGCCGTTTTTATAAGGTACACCTCTCCGGCCTTGAGGGAGAGGGCTTGCGTACAGGCATTGTGGAACTCTCACCGACCTTATTGGCTAAGGGAAACGTACATGTCATCTGAGTTAGTATGGGATGGGTAAGTTAGGTATTTGTCAGAGGAGGATAGGGTGGTTAGTTAATGTAGAATGGTAATTTTTATTTTGTGTGATTGCTAGTAACGGCTGGGTATGTTAGGGTTTTATTTTGGGGGATTACAGGGTTTTTTTTTTTTTTTTTTTTTTTTTTT
>NW_024712251.1:0-15694 GCF_018991925.1 Homarus americanus | reverse complement strand
ATAGATGGCGCGTGCGTGCCATCTGTAGTGTCTTGCAACTTTGTTATTGCAGCATAGGTTTTGGTTGGGTCAGTTTCTATATGTTTGTTCGATTTTTCCTTTTCCTTCATGTCTTTGATGATATCCTTCCTTACTGGGCATCGTGCTGCCAAAGTGCGGTGATGTCCTTTGCAGTTCGGGCATTTTGAATTTTCATTACGTGTGTCTTTAACTTCCATATTTTCATACGTGGTACAGTTTTGTATCAACTGTGGTCAGGTTCTTTCATGAGAGTGTTTCTTTTGTACAGCACAGCTTACATTCATTAGTTATTTTGACAGATAACTAGTTATAAAGGATAGATCCGAAATCCTGTTTGATAATAGAGCCCTGCAATTAATGAGATCCCATCCTCCTCCTTGATGTCATCACAGAGGTCAGTGGATTATGGGGTTGATTCTTTCCCGCTCAGTGATAAAGTCTGGACAAGTAAATACTGGTAACCTGCGTGCTAGAAACCTTGAGACATTTCATACCTTCCAAGCCACCATGGACAACCTTGTTTGTCAAACATCTGATCATGGGACATGGGTTAGGGGGAAGTTATGATGGCTTGCTTAGCCTCAATCACTCTAGTTTAGAGCTTCCAAGGGTTCCAAGCCCTCAAAGTTTGGTGGACACATTTACAAGTTCATCTTTATGATGTTATTAAAAGACATTATGCAGCTTAAGAGAGCTGCCATCAGGTAATCATGGCTAATGCACACGACTGTGGGAAATGGACATGAAATGTTGGAGATGATTATGATGATATCAGCCTTTTCCTGCTATGGGTGGAGAGCAACTGAAACAAGTTGTCTTCACTCCTTCTACTTTATAGTTAAGATTTCAATTGTGTTTAATTACCTGTTTCTGAAAGAGACTTTCTTGTTGCAGGTGACCTTCCTGGAAATTACCGAGACTTAGTGTGCTTTGAAAAAGTCCTCTGGAGAGTGGGTCCAGGACTTACACCTGCAAACTTCCTGTTTCTTGGGTTGAGGTGAGTGTTCTTCTTTACTGACAACATGTTTGTTTATTTCTGTGAATTAATATGTAGTAATATCTAGATAATATACATGTTATAATATATTTTGGATAAAATTAGAGCAATACAGTCATGGGGCGGAGCATCTTTTCTCAGCTGAGAAAAAATGCACTACAGGTGCTCCTCTACTTGCGAAAGAGTTACGTTCTTCAGGCTTGTTTGTAAGTCCAACTTTACTCCTGTAGATACCAAACATATTGTAAAAAATGAAAAGATTATGGATATTTAGTCCAGCTATACCCTTTAATACAGCTTTAAAACCTGGCTCACTCTTCTCCTCTTAGGTAATGTTTGTTTTATCTGGAATTTTCTTCAAAATAATCCAGTCTCATCCACATTAAACACCTGTTCTGGCAGGTAACCCCCCTCATTGATGATGTTTGTTTCTCTGAAAATTTGTAAGTTGAACGTTCTTAAGTAGAGGAGCACCTTTATAGTGGTGTTTCCTTATTATTTCACACTATTATACTTAACAATATTATAAATCTCTGGCTAATAATAGGGACGGAAAGATAAATACTGATAGGCAAATGAGTTTTTTATTATTATTTTATTTTTGGGGGGTTTATGGGGGGGGGTGTAAGACGAGTGCTGTTTTTGGTGATCATTAACTTGTTTTACAGTATTAGTCCACAATAATAAGAAAATTTGGAAGAAAAAATGCAGTTATTGTTGGGGTTATGCAACTAGATATGTTTGATTACAGCAAATGTGTTATTGTCAATTTCTAGGTGAAAGATTTTATCCTCAATAGGTGAAGGTTAACATTACACCTGGAGGCAAATGCCTAAGGAAGGAAAGATATTCCTTTAGTTGTGTGAAAAATATTAAAACAAAGTATATTATCATAAGTTTTTACAGAAAAGATGTATACTACTCCCTTACGAGGAAAGAACGACTATCTTTGATTATATCGTCAAAACGAAGAGGTTCTGAGAGGTCAGCACAGTGTTTGGCAGGATATATTGAGGCCCAGGTAATACTACACCTCTACTGCAGTACCTGTTCTGTTATAGCACATGAACCATCATGTTTATTAATACTCTACTTGTTTTATGCATGCATACATACAGTCAGCTCTAACATACGCTGGGGGTTAGGGTTGTACTACACATCATTGTCATCCCTAAAAATCCCATCTAATTCATATTACGCTACATAACATTCAAATGCACAGCGCTTGTAGAACCCCAGAAAACGGGAAACATTGAGAAAGGACAACTCACCTACTCAAGGTTCCTAGACCATGTGTGGTATTGTACCCAGGTATAATTATATCAAGTGTATGTATTCATAGCATTAAGGACCACTCAGGGTAGGCATAAGATGAATGTTAAAGTCCAGTTGAGCCGGACTAGGGTACTGCAAGACTAAGTGTGGAGCAGGGTTTGAAGGTCCTACTATTTACGTCTGTGAGCGTGTAGCGAACCTAACTCCAACAGATATATGAAAATACATGAGAACAATGATCTGGAAAAAGGATAAATGTATCAAGACTATGTGAGGTGTTGACAGTGATCTAGAAACTATACTGGAAAGGAAATATCGTGTATGCGTCGGTATGAATTTAATACACCTCGTAGCCTCACGTGACATATACCCACGACAGGTACAGTGATCAGAGAACCTTATGTCTGTGTTCAAATAGTGCACTGTGTGAGAGGAGGATCCCTCATTACAGTTTTTAAGTGAAGTTGATACAACTTACATCATTTGCTTGTTTCAAGGCTGTCATGTACCCGCCCCCAGATGCCCGTTGATACAAAATCCCCAGGCATTAACCAAGCACTAGCAAACCATGACTGACCCGGACCTTAGGGAGTGTAATTTAGGTTTAAAATATGTGTTTATAAATGAGGACAACATACTGTGTGCGTTAAGGTGAGAACCCTAAGAAACAAAAGTGAAAATTAAGGCTTGGAAACTGTAGGCCTATGTGACGAGGAGCGGCGGGGCAATGCCCTCAGTCTTCCTCGTTCTACCGCCACCTCAGGTCAGTGTCCTAGCGGGCTATATCCCGCCCTATAATTAAGGTTGATAAATAGAAGTTATTACAGTTTAAAGCTTTGCCGGATATATAAGTGTAATAGGAATGTGTTAAGGGGTGGGATAACTGCCCGTCAGACATTATTTCTGAGTCTTCCTCGTTCTACCGCCACCTCAGGTGCCATGTGGTCGGAGTACCTTGCCGTCCGGCCGCCATTGTCCCTTTGAGCGTTACAACAGGTGGGGACTACTCCCCGCTATGCCAATCCACTGTGAACCTGTGGATTTCCAGCACACCACTCCAAATGAATAGTCACAACTAAGGAGACCGTGAGAAACTCTGCGGTCGTCACTTGGAGAGACCTATAATACCAGGCGTAGAAATAGTGCTGGTATGTCTCTAGGTGAAGCCCTCGTCTTTACCCACCGAGGGCGGTGTGCGAACGAGGTGCCTGTTGTGTATACCTAAAAGTCACAAGGAGTCCATACTTGCAGGTATGGAGTGTAACAGGTGTGTTGAGATGGTGCTACTATGTATGATAACCGACGGTGCTAGATTCCACACAGGTGGAGCAGTCTGATGTGTTAAGGGATATTGTAAGAAGGAACGACCGAGGAACGGTGGTCACGATTGTTATGCAATAAGTAGGTGGATGACCCGCCATCAATGTAAGAGTCTGGGGCCCATCTGGGTAACCACATTTCCGTTGTTCTTCTGAGGAAGAATCATTGTTCACTCACGACGCAGGCAAGTGTTGAGGCCAACTGTGTGTGTGTGTGTGTGTGTATATATATATATATATATATATATATATATATATGTTATGCATATATATATATATATATATATATATATATATATATATATATATATATATATATATATATATATATATATATATATATATATATATATATATATATATATATATATATATATATATATATATATATATATATATATATATATATATATATATATATATATATATATATATATATATATATATATATATATATATATATATATATATATATATATATATATATATATATATATATATATATATATATATATATATATATATATATATATATATATATATATATATATATATTTGTTTAACAGTGCATGAGTTTTTAAATGCCACATTGACGTTCCAGGTTTTTAGTTGTAAAGGAATTTGAGAAAAATTTTTGTGAAATGGTAATACTAAGAGATTCTTATGGTCATGGGTGGGCTTGGGATTGGTTCTATAGAAAGATTTCTTAGTAATGTTAAGGCATTTGTCTATGAAAGATCTAGGGTACTGAAGGTTCAAGCCAATATTATAGATATATTTATATTCCTCATCAATAAATTCCGGGCTGCAAATTCTCAAAGCACATAAAAACAATGATGAAAATACTGACTGTTTGACTATTATGGTGGGCAGAATAATAATGAATGTATGAACACACATGAGTAGGTTTCCTATAAATACTGAACTTAAAGGTGTTACCTATTCTGTGGATCAGACAGTCTAGTAAAGGCAATTTACAGTCATGCTCTAATTCCACAGTGAATTTGAGCAAGGGGGCTAAGTTGTTAAGTTGTGGCAGTTGAAAAGAAACTATTAAGTAATATTTTACCACCTTCAGCAGTCTGGTTTAGATATGTTGATGATGTATTATGTCTCTGGCCATGTAATGAGGACCTAAAAGCATTCCTGCCACAACTTAACAACTTAGCCCCCTCGATCAAATTCACTGTGGAATTAGAGCCACATTTTATCAAAAGCTTTTGATACGTCTCTGAGAACAATATTGCACTGGTTTTTATTGCTGACGGCGTTAGCTATTGATTCTCAAATTAATGCAATAGCCGTGTTTGTGCCTCGGTTCTTTCGGAATCCGTGTTGTCTGGGGTTATATTTGTTTTCCTGTTCTAGATAGTTTCTGAGTCTGCTGTTGACTATTTTTTCTAGTATTTTCCCTGGTGTTTCTAATAAGGATATAGGTCTGGGGAAGTGTCCTGTTGCTAGTGAAGCGTTAAAGATCTGTGGGTATGTTTTGAAGGACTGTTTTGTTTGTCTGACTTAGTCCAGGTGCTTTATTTTTAAAAGTGGTTATTATGTTTCTTATGTCTTTGTGGTGATTGGCAAGGTTAATGTGTCTGCACTGATTAGTATGTTGAGGTCTATTGTTCTTGGTGGTTGCCATTTCTGTGTGTTTAGTGTAAGGTGTGTTGTTACCATCTGTTCTGTTACTCTACAATAGTTTCTGTTTCTTCTTCTGTCATTTTATATATGTTACTCCAGAAATTTCTGAAGATCAGTTCTTTTTCTACAGATTCTCTAGCTTTTACCCCGTTGTCGTCTATAAGATGGCTGTTATCTATGGAGTTAGTGCCCATTAGTTTTTTATTTTACTCCAGAAAAATTTTGGGTTGTGATTATCTGGTTCCATTTGTCGTTGTGTGATTGTTTACATATTTCTTTCAGCTCTTCCTTTAGGTTTCTGAAGAGAGTTATTGTTTCTTGGTTCCGGCCGTGAGTATTTGTATGTTCTAGTATATTATTCAGTCTTGTCTGGATTATCTTCTGTTCGTGTGTTAATTGTGCGTGGGGTAGTGTGCGGTAAGTTGTTTTGGGGGTGTTATTTTCCATGGCTGTGGTGACTTTAGAGTACCATGTTTCCAGGGCTATGTCAATGTCTGCTGTGTTATTATGTCGATGTATTTGTTTGTTTGTGTTGAGTTCTGCCTTAAAACCCTCCCAGTTTGCTCTGTTGAAAGAGAATCTAGGGATGGAGGGGATTTGTATTGGTGATGTTGATAGAGTGATAATTATGGGCAGGTGATCGCTAGTGATGGTTGGTCCAGGTTTCATGTGTTAATTCAAATGGTGATCTCTATTGGTCAGAACCATATCCGGCTTCCCGGTGCTTCCTGCAGCTATGTAGGTTTCGAAATCTGGGCCCAGGTGTGTGATGTTGCCGTTTTCTAATAGGTCGTGTATAATCTTCGCCCTTGGGTTTCTGGTTCTGTGTCCGAGTATGGTGTGTGTCGCATTTAAGTTTCCTATAAAATACAGTATGCTGGTGTGTTACGTCTCATTAGTTTTAGTAAGTCGCCGGTCGGGAATGTTTGTCGTCGGCAAGGTAAATATGTTGTTCCGATTGTTATTGGGCCTTTAGTTGTGTTGATTTCGACTGCTAAGAAGTAGGTTTGGAAATTGTCTATGAGTGTATGTTCAGTTGATGTGTGTAATAGTTGAAGAGTTTTATTTTGTCACTGTTTTTCCGTCGGTGTGAGTTTATGAGAATTATGTCTGGGTCTATGCTGTTGTATATGTTTGTCAGTTCTGTTTTTCTTGTATGTGTCCAGGCCAGGACGTTGTGTTGTATTATTTTCTGTGTTCTGTTTTGCGTAATCGTGGGTCGCATGAACTTGACGCGTGTTGTTCGGTTGCTCGGGTCTCTCCGGGGGAGAGTCTCTCTCTCTTCTCCTTCAGTCCTGTTCTTATTTTCTTGAATTTTGATAAGTCTACGTTCTCGATTTTGTTGTATTTGCTGCTTATTTTTCCTCCACGTATTAGTGTTTCTATGAGTCCCTCTTCATATGTGTATTTGGTTGTTCCTTCTTTAATATCTTTTAACAATCTCTCATTTGTTACAGGGAGTTGACCGAGTAAAACCTGATTCCTATGCTGTCTCCGACGTCGGCCGGCCGTTGACCGGTGGGGTTCTCTCTACGTGGTCTTGCTGGTGTTGACTTAGCTGATTGGTTGGTTGTGTTCTCTAGGGTCTTGTGGTTATTTGGGAGTGGGTTGTATCCATTGCAGTCTCTGCTCCTGTGCAATTTTCTTGTTGTGTTATTTTATCTTCCCTTTCTTTGCTGGTGATTCCTAGACTGTTTTTGGTTATTATTTTGAAAATGTCTGCTGATGGGGCATTGTGTGGGAAGTTTACCTGTGGTAGGTTGTTCGCTGCCAACATTTCTCTGATAGTTTTTCCGAATGTTCCCGTGTTAGCCACGTTGATTATGTGGGCATGTATCGGTGTGGCTAGTGTGGTGAAGGGTAGACCCTCGTTAAAACGGACCCCTTTAATCCCGATATCGGACGAAATCTGAATTAAGCGAGGGACTGTCCGTGTCAAATTTCTGGTTCTGGGATTGTCCGATAGATGGCGCGTGCGTGCCATCTGTAGTGTCTTGCAACTTTGTTATTGCAGCATAGGTTTTGGTTGGGTCAGTTTCTATATGTTTGTTCGATTTTTCCTTTTCCTTCATGTCTTTGATGATATCCTTCCTTACTGGGCATCGTGCTGCCAAAGTGCGGTGATGTCCTTTGCAGTTCGGGCATTTTCAATTTTCATTACGTGTGTCTTTAACTTCCATATTTTCATACGTGGTACAGTTTTGTATCAACTGTGGTCAGGTCTTCTTCATGAGAGTGCTCTTTGTACAGCACAGCTTAAGCATTCATTAGTTATTTTTGACAGATAACTAGTTATAAAGGATAGATCCTGAAATCCTGTTTGATAATAGAGCCTAAAAAGAATTAATGAGATCCCATCCTCCTCCTTTGATGTCATCATAAGAGGTCAGTGGATTATGTGGGGTTGATTCTTCTTCCCGCTCAGTGATAAAGTCTGACAAGTAAATAATTGGTAACTCATGTGCTGTGAAACCTTGAGAGTGATTTCCATACCTTCCAAGCCACCATGGACAACCTTGCTTTGTCAAACATCTGATCATGGGACATGGTTAGGGGGAAGTTGGCTGATGGTCAGTTTAGCCCTAATCACTCTAGTTTAGAGCTTCCAAGGGTTCCAAGCCCTCAAAGTTTGGTGGACACATTTACAACTTAATCTTTATGATGTTATTAAAAGACATTATGCAGCTTAGAGAGCTGCCATCAGGTAATCATGGCTATGCACACAACTGTGGGAAATGGACATGAAATGTTGGAGATGATTATGATGATATCAGCCTTTTCCTGCTATGGGTGGAGAGCAACTGAAACAAGTTGTCGTCACTCCTACTTTATAGTTAAGATTTCAATTGTGTTTAATTACCTGTTTCTGAAAGAGACTTTCTTGTTGCAGGTGACCTTCCTGGAAATTACCGAGACTTAGTGTGCTTTGAAAAAATCCTCTGGAGAGTGGGTCCAGGACTTACACCTGCAAACTTCCTGTTTCTTGGGTTGAGGTGAGTGTTCTTCTTCACTGACAACATGTTTGTTTATTTCTGTGAATTAATATGTAGTAATATCGAGATAATATGCATGTTATAATAAAATTTTGGATAAAATTAGAGCAATACAGTCATGGGGCGGGGCATCTTTTCTCAGCTGAGAAAAAAATTAAGTACAGATGCTCCTCTACTTGCGAAAGAGTTACGTTCTTGAGGCTTGTTTGTAAGTCCAACTTTACTCCTGTAGATACCAAACTTATTGTAAAAACTGAAAAGATGATGGATATTTAGCCCAGCTATACCCTTTAATACAGCCTTAAAACCTGGCTCACTCTTCTCCTCTTAGGTAATGTTTGTTTTATCTGGAATTTTCTTGAACGTTCTTAAGTAGAGGAGCACCTTTATAGTGGTGTTTCCTTATTATTTCACACTATTATACTTAGCAATATTATAAATCTCTGGCTAATAATAGGGACGGAAAGATAAATACTGATAGGCAAATGAGTTTTTTATTATTATTTTATTTTGGGGGGGTTTATGAGGGGGGTGTAAGATGAGTGCTGTTTTTGGTGATCATTAACTTGTTTTACAGTATTAGTCCACAATAATAAGAAAATTTGGGAGAAAAAATTCGGTTATTGTTGGGGTTGAGGCAACTAGATATGTCTGATTACAGCAAATGTGTTGTTGTCAATTTGTAGGTGAAAGATTTTATCCTCAATAGATGTAGGTTAACATTACACCTGGAGGCAAATGCCTAAAGAAGGAAGGATATTCCTTTTAGTTGTGTGAACAAATATTAAACAAAGTATATTATCATAAGTTTTCTTTTACAGAAAAGATGTATACTACTCCCACGAGGAAAGAACGGCTATCTTTGATTATATCGTCAAAACGAAGAGGTTCGGAGAGGTTAAAGGCACAGTGTTTGGCAGGATATGGCCGAGGCCCAGGTAATACTACACCTCTTACTGCAGTACCTGTTCCTGTTATAGCACATGAACCATCATGTTTATTAATACTCTACTTGTTTTATGCATGCATACATACAGTCAGCCCTAAACATACACGGGGGTTAGGTAAGAGAGATACCCATGAATGTTAAAAATCCGTGTACTTTTGCCTCCCCCCCCCCCTAAAAAACCCCTGGCCCCCCCATGTCCTTATTTACCATGTATACCTGTGTGTAGTTCGAGTTTTTAAGACCAAATTATTTGGCAAAAAATTAGGGGTTGACCTCTAAACGGCTAATAGTTTCGTTAGGTTGAAAAATATTTACCAGGAACTACCAGTAAACAATGGAAACGACGCACCACCGGCTGTGAGTGTCGGTACAGCTGCCAGGGCAGATCTCTTGCATCATAATAGCAAGCCCAAAGTAACCAAATGCATGGTATGGTATACACAGTATACTGCTAGATCTGGGGGTCACTAAATCTAAGGGGATAATTTAACTCTAATCTTAATGTCTAAGGGTCGCTGCCACCAGACCCCCTCTGGACAGCATGTAGCTCGTTAGGTAGCAGGCAGAGTGGACTAGGCATTGGGTTAGGTTTTCCATTGACCAGATCGATGAGGGTAAAGAAGGGGGAAACCATAACATGTCTTAATTGATTTATTCCTTCTAAAACATACTGGTAAAAACAACATACATGAATTGGCCTTCCTCAGAAGAACAACGGAATTTTGGTTACCCAGCTGGGCCCCAGACTCCTACATTACTGGCGGGTCATCCACCCACTTATTGCATAACAATCGGTGAACGCCGTATCTCGGTCGTTCCTTCTTACAATATCCCTTAACACATCAGACTGTTCCACTGGTGTGGATTTTAGCACCGTCGGTTATCATACATAGTAGCACCATCTCAACACACCTGTTACACTCCATACCTGCAAGTATGTGACTCCCTGTGACTTTTAGGTATACACAACGGGCACCTCGTTCGCACACCGCCCTCGGTGGGTAAAGACGAGGGCTTCACCTAGAGACATACCAGCACTATTTCTACGCCTGGTATTATAGGTCGCTCCAAGTGACGACCGCAGTTTCTCACGGTCTCCTTAGTTGTGACTATTCATGTGGAGTGGTGCGCTGGGAATCCACCGGTTCATAGTGGACTGGTATAGTGGGGAGTCATTCCCCACCTGGTGTGGCGCTCAAGGAGACAATGGCGGCCGGGCGGCAAGATACCCCGACCACGTGGCACCTGTGGTGACGGCAGAACGGGAAAGACTAAGCAATAATGCCTGACGGGCGGTTATCCCACCCCTTAACACATCCCTATCACACTTATATATCCGGCAAAGCTTTAAACTGTAGTAACTGCTATTTATCAACCTTACTTGTAGGGCGGGATATAGCCCGCTAGGACACTGACCTGTGGTGACGGCAGAACGGGAAAGACTAAGGCCGGCTTCCCGCCGCTTCTCGTCACATAGGCCTACAGTTTCCAATCCTCAATTTACACTTTTGTTTCTTATGGTTCTCACCTGAACACTTCACGGTATCTTGTCACTCATTTCTTATAAACACATATATTAATCCTAAATTACACACTAAGGTCAGGTCTTGGTTTGCTAGTGCTTGGTTAAATGCCTGGGATTTTAATATCAACGGGCATCTGAGGCGGGTACATGACGCGCCTTGAAACAAAAGCCGAATGATCATGGCGGGGGTGTATCAACTTCACTTAAAAACTGTAATGAGGGATCCTCCTCTCACACATTGCACTATTTGAACACAGACATAAGATTCTCTGATCACTGTACCTGTCGTGGGTATATGTCACGTGAGGCTACGAGGTGTATTAAATTCATACCGACGCATACACGATATTTCCTTTCCAGTATAGTTTCTAGATCACTGTCAACACCTCACATAGTTCTGATACATTTATCCTTTTTCCAGATCATTGTTCTCATGTATTTTCATATGATATCTGTTGGAGTTATGTTCGCTACCCGCTCACAGACGTAAATAGTAGGACCTTCAAACCCTGATCCACACTTAGTCTTACAGTACACTAGTCCGGCTCAACTGGACTTTAACATTCATCTTATGCCTACCCTGAGTGATCCTTAATGCTATGAATACATACACGTGATATGATATAACTATACCTGGGTACAATACAACACAGGGTCTAGGAACCTTGAGTAGGTGAGTTGTCCTTTCTCAATGTTTCCCGTTTTCTGGGGTTCTACAAGCGCTGTGCATTTGAATGTTATGAAGCGTAATATGA
Source organism: Homarus americanus (assembly GCF_018991925.1). Taxonomy (NCBI): domain Eukaryota; kingdom Metazoa; phylum Arthropoda; class Malacostraca; order Decapoda; family Nephropidae; genus Homarus; species Homarus americanus. The sequence continues at coordinate 4,222 of NW_024712251.1, read as the reverse complement.
ATTAGATGGGATTTTTAGGGATGACAATGATAAAAAGTAGCACACTCAAATACTGTTTTAACTCTTGCCACCTGGGTTCTTTTTGTTGTTCTTTACCAAAGTCTGCCTGTGTGAAACCTTCTAGTGTGGGAAATTGAGCGGCAACATGGTCGTGCATGACTTTTCTCAAGGTTCTGACTGGTCGACTTAATGCATCAGCCACTACATTAGCTCTACCGGGTTTATATTCAATGTTATAAGCGTAATCTCTCATTTCTAAGATCCAACGGTTCATTCGCTGACTTTTGGTTTTCTTTCTAAAGACGGAGGTTAGAGGTTGGTGATCTGTCTTAATTGTAAACTGCATACCCCAAAGAAAATGATGGAAGAACCTGCACGCTAATACAATGCCTAACGCTTCTTTATCTGTGGTGGAATAATGAGTTTCTGCCGGCTTTAACTTTCTAGAAAAATAACCCACTGGTCGCAAAGAGCCATCTTCTTGTATCTGATTAAGGGAAGCGCCTATGCAGAAATTGCTGGCATCACTATGCAGTTCGAATGGTTTATAAATATCTGCCTTGACAAGAACCGGGTATGAAACTAGTGCTTGCTTTAACTTCTGAAATGCTTCTTGACACTCATTAGACCATGCAAAATCAACAGTCTGTTTCGTTAACTCAGTGAGGGGGTAAGCTACTTTGGCAAACTCGGGAACATGTTTACGGTAAAATCCACACATACCCAAAAATTGGCGGACTTGTTTAACATTAGTTGGGGGTTTACAATTAGTCAAAGCCTGGACATTTTCTGGGTCAGGCTCAATGCCTCTCTCTGAAACTACATGTCCTAAGAATTTAACTTGCTTATGGCCAAATTGACACTTAGACAAATTTAGTTTAATACCCATCTCTTCAAATCTCTCAAATACTCTGGTGAGTCTTTGCAGCAAGGTGGGGAAGTCAGGAGCCCATACTATTACATCATCAAGATAGTTTCGTACCCAGTCTTCAACTGCTAATGGAGCTAATACTCGGTTTACTTCTCGAGTGAAAACGGCAGGACTAGCTGAGAGTCCAAACGGAAGGCGTGTGAACCTCCATAGATTGTACCCATCGCTAAAAGTAGTTAGATCTCGGCTGCTGTCGTTAAGGATGACCTGATAATATGCATCCTTCAAATCTAATGTGGCATAATATTTATTTCCCGCAGCTTTCTCTACTAATTCGTCAATTCGTGGCAAGGGTTGTATGTCGACCTTCAAATGCTTATTGACCGCTCGAAAATCTAAGCACATACGCTTTGAACCGTTGGGTTTTGTTACCAGAACAATGGGGGATAACCAGGCGGCAGTCGATGGTTCAATGGTATTACGATCCCTCATATCTGTTATCATTTCTTTAATTATCTCCTTTGCTTTCTCGGGGTGTCTATACTGTGGTCCTCGGACAGGATTGTGGTTGGCGAGCTGAATGTTAGCGGGTATACCAGCAATTGACCCAATTTCATGTGGTCCTAAAACAAATAAGGAATCATGAGCTAGAATTACTTTCCGCAAATGTTTACGCATTTCTCGGTCTAGATGGTTCCACGGTTGGTTTCTAATTAACTCATTCAACTTCTCTTGTCTAGTGGTTCCGCCTTTTACTTCGTCACATTCCGGTATCATACTGTTGGAAATCTCTTGGACATGTCTTACCTTCTTTACTGTACCGTTGGGAATTCCGGCACAAATTACACAGTCAAAGGATGGTACTCTCTGATCAGCACCTACATTGACTTTTAATTGGTTTGAGGATCTCCTCTCCCCTTCTGTTTGAATGGCTAGGTGATGAGGTGCACAAAGGGAGAATTCAGTTGAAGACTTTACTTTACCCAATTTGTCATAGACCTGTTGAATATGTCCCAAGTGATTTCCCTTAGTGTCAACACACGAGATTATCTCCTACGGGATTAACTCATATTCGCCAATGACAGTGCCAACTCTCAAATACACTGATTTATCGGTACAATTACTTACTGGCAAATATATGCGTGAATCTGGCTGTACTCGAACACATATCTCTGGTTGTTGGTTGAAACTTTTATGCGTGAATCGTACGCTCAGAATTTGACCTATCTCTACTTTCACCTTGATGGATAAGATCGGTGCATGGTGGCCTCGTACAATAGTCTTCCTATCAATATGGAGACTCTTCAACTGTGGTGGACAAGGTACATCGGGCTTTAATGACAATCTATTGACGCATTTGATTCCTTGCATGTGATCTCTCATTACTACTTTCCCATATTCATGTGACTGGCCTGCCCAAATGAAAAGTTTCCTTTTACGTTCCCAGGTTACTCTGAATCTCCCAAGGAGATCTGCTCCGAATAGTAATTCTGCATTAAAGTATTTATCATCCACCACAATAGCATGGTGTCTGACTTTCAACTGGGGTGTTACTTGTACTGTTATGACTACTTTACCTTTAATTTTTAACTCATCTCCCGTAACACCCTGGTATCTATCTTTACAAGGTTTGATGGGTTGCAAATTCAAAGTTTTTACTAGACTCTCCTGAATTAAGGTGGCTTCACTACCTGTATCTATTAAAGCAAGACAGACACGTTCATTTACAGTAAACCAAATGCAAGGAGACACATTGGAAGGAACCCGCTTATGTCAATATTTTGGATATTGCCGACGGTTGGCGCGTCCGGGGCAGCGTTGACTGTTTCTCCGACATCCTACTTCCAAGCAATCCCAACATGAACGTGGGGGTGGATTTAAGGGGCAAGTAGAAGTATCATGATTCGGTGTTCGGCAATATGGACAGTAAGGTCCCTGTCGCTTTCCAACTAACTTTTTACGAGGACTTTCAAATAAGGCTACCGCGTGTTGATCTCGCTTACTACTGGTACCCCAAGCTCCTCCTGTTACGTTACATTCGGCCCTACTGGCTCTTTCACGTATTGGAAGTTCTTGGTTCGCATGCTTGTGAACTGGCCGGATACCAGGATACCCAGTTCTGTTACTTCTCAGATAGATATGTCGGAGTTTCTCCAATTGTTCGGCCATCGTGTCTACTGGACAACAAGGGGAATAGTAAGATATCAACTCCTCTTTCAACTGTTCTGGCAGTTTCTGGTACAATTTATCTTTCAACGTTTGTTCTTCACCTTCCCTGGGCCCATACCGGCGGAAAATGGTTGTGAGAGCTGATTTAATTTGGCCCAAAAAGCGCCGGGGATCATCTTCCAAATTGTGCTCTAACCGTGCAAATTCCTGCCAGGCAACTTCCAGAGGGATTGGTTTCACAAACAATTTCCGCAAGGTTGCTTTAAGTTTATCCCAATTTTCCTCATCGGTACCGAGTTCTACTTGGACCATGTCTTCAATCTGCTGGTCCATGCGGTCGGTAGCTACATACCATCTATCCCTTGAGCTAACTGCGCAATATTCTACTCTCTTACAGAATTTAGTTAAGATGTCTGTGTTAAGACCAACGAGGTCGTCCAAGGACAGCCTCGGAACGGATTGGTGGTAATGGGGACCAGGAGGTCGGCTGGGTATATCGTTAGTAGGGGGCAAAAGTGGAACCACGGCAGGAGGGGGTACAAGTGGAACCACGGCAGGAGGAGGTACAAGTGGAACCACGGCAGGAGGAGGTACAAGTGGAACCACGGCAGGAGGGGGCAAAAGTGGAACCACGGCAGGACGAGTAGGTACAGCCGGTTCTTCCCTCCGTTCATCAAGCAAAGCTTGTTGTCTCCTTATCGTATCCATAGACTCAGCGAGTTTAGCCCGAAGAGCTTGGACTTCTGTTGCTAAATCAACAGCGGCTTTGGCCGTCATGGTCCCCTTATTTGCGTTAGCATCTGCCATTGTGTTACAACAAATCAATACTACAGGTATACCCCACTGTAAATACAATACATGCACAGTGCTCACTCAAGACCCAAGGACTGGTACTAATTTTCTGCAATACCACTAAACACTCCATGCATCAACTATTCAAAATACTGTTCAGATTATTAATCTCCCAAAAGATAATATTATTGCATGAAAAATACACTTAGACACTTTGCCATTCACAAACTCAGTATGGTGCAACACTGTGTGAACACTTCACGAATTTCTGTACTCACAATTCTGGGTCCATACACTTGTATAACATTTTCCATATACCGTATCACCATAAGGTCCTCACATATATAATACTGTATTCTGAAAGTATACTGGCATTAGAGTTCACATAAC
>NW_024712250.1:0-10119 GCF_018991925.1 Homarus americanus | reverse complement strand
CAAGAGTAGTGAACAAAATATACGAGAAACGAAAAACAAAATAAAGTAGAAAAAAAATAGATAAAAGGAAAATATAATTCCATTCCATCACAGACAATCACGGCCCCTCTCTCCCATTCACCTCTTCCATATTGACTACTAAAGGTATCATCATGACTCATAACACTAACACACACACACACATACACACACACACATGATCCAGATCTGTCCCTCATTTTTGCAGACTCTTGCCTCTATCCGCAGCTCCATTAGTCCCTCCTCCACCATCACAAGGGGAAGTGTTGCCCAATATTACCCGCGAGGAAGGAAGGAACCAGAGAGAGATTTTCTCCTGGGGTACAGGATGAATTTTTAGTCTTTTTCAAGTTTTACGGAAGAGAGAGGATTCCCCCCTCTCTCTCTCTCTCTCTCTCTCTCTCTCTCTCAAAAGTTACTGGGAGACTGTATAATCCTAACTGCTATCAGAAGACTTCTTAGAGAGTATAAGGCTGATGGTAAGGTTGATTATTATAGATAATGGACTGGTAGAAGACTCGGTGCAGACTGTAGTGTAAACAATTTATTCTCCATAAGTAAGATTTATGTTAAAGCCCCTGTGTGCTGAATAAACTTGTAGAGCATTTGTGTCCTAGTTATAGATTACCTGTAAAAACATGAGTCGCCTTGTGTCGTGTCGTGTCGTGTCGTGTCGTGTCGTGTCAGCCTGCTTGTGGTATGGCTAGATTTTTTACCGGTAATTAATTTTTTTGGAGTGAATATGATCTTTATTCTAATATTTTACCAATTTTCATAAACATTATTTGCTTGATTTTTTCCCTGGTCGAGTTCGAGATGCAATGGGTAGCTGGATGATAATTACTAAGATACATTCAACAACAAAACTAAATTACTCTGTACTGTAGGTTCTTTGTTGACGTGGCCACAGGTGTGTAATCTGCCAGCGACCAACACAACTTATGATAAGTATTCTTCCTCACTCTTGTAATGCATAGTGTTACCGCCACAGTAAGATAAACTAGAAGAGACAGAGAAAGAGAGGTTATAGCCACAGTAAGATAAACTAGACGAGAGAGAGAGAGGGTGAGAGGAGAGACATAGTGTTGACAACGAATTTGCTGAGGTGTTTAAATGAGCGACGGCCACGCAGCTGTATGACTGCCTGAGGGATAGTCTATCGCCTCCTACCGTAGAGACAACATCTTTCGTTCGACCAACATATACCAAGAGGATATTATATTTGTTCTCGTTGGTCAAACCCTAGACCCCAAAACGTGAGTGTGATTGTGAACTATTAAATCCTCTAAAAAACTCTAAATAACTTTAATAAGTATATTTATGTACTGTATATTGATCATATTATACAAACTGTGTCCTGATGTATCAACAGTTGTAACAAGTGAGTTATGTTTAAGAGGTTAATAGGTTATGTACTGTATATTGATCGTACTATTCATACTGTGTGTCCTGATATACCAGCATTTGTTATACAGTATATGAATTGTTCTTTAACAGGTTTTGACCGAATTATACTCATCGCGTCAACGACAAAGGTCTTATTATCCAGCAGGAACCAATAACGCTCCCATGAGCGTTAACACAGAGTGTCATCTACATTTCAAACAGAAAATGTTTTATACTAAAATTTCCTGGACAGTGCGCGCTTAACTAGAAATTGAAAACAAGAAATTTGCATTATACAAACGCGAAAAAAACATTCCCTTTAAAACTTTTATTTTTTATTGTTTACACAAGCCAGATACATGTTTATTGAACGATATGATCCGGGAATACAATATGTTTTTATGAGAATACTGGTGTTATCATGTGGAGAGAGAGAGAGAGAGAGAGAGAGAGAGAGAGAGAGAGTCGTCACAGATCAGAGGGTGGAAGGGAGAAGTGAGGAAAGAGAAACCATGGCAACAAAAATGAAGAAATTATTAACAAATGATAATAAGAGTTTCGAGAATCAAGAAGTATAAACGTGTTGATGAAAGGACAGCGTGATATTAAGTCAAAATGTATTAAAATATTACATTAACCATTAAGTAGTGAAATGTAATGGACTTTAGTAGTGTCTATTAGCAGTTGTCTGTTTCTTCGTTGTTTGTAAAGCGATGAGAGAGGAAAAAGCTGCTTTATATTCAGGCATGTTTCTTATTACTATAGAGTTTGTTGTGTGGGAAATATTCTCACAAAAATTGACGCTGTTAGTATACAAGAATTGTAAACATATTACTCGCAAAGTTTGTCCATAAGTAAATCTATAACATAAGCCATGCAGACCTCCATTAAAGTTTATGTCCGGGTTACAATGCGTCTCCCCTGAGAAAATTATTGTCTTAGTTTTATCCCAGAGGTTTAAACACCTTTATCTAAGAGCCATTCCACGTTCAACAATGTTTTAATTCAGTAATATATTTCACGACTGTGTAAACTTCCTTGTTAACTCATTTACAAAGGCATTGTGAACACTGGGTGACTGCCTCCACTGAGTGACTGTCTACACTGAGTGAACACTGGGTGACTGCCTCCACTGAGTGAACACTGGGTGACTGTCTACACTGAGTGACTGTCTACACTGAGTGAACACTGGGTGACTGCCTCCACTGAGTGACTGTCTACACTGAGTGAACACTGGGTGACTGCCTCCACTGAGTGACTGTCTACACTGAGTGAACACTGGGTGACTGCCTCCACTGAGTGAACACTGGGTGACTGTCTACACTGAGTGGCTGTCTACACTGAGTGAACATTGGGTGACTGCCTCCACTGAGTGACTGTCTACACTGAGTGAACACTGGGTGACTGCCTCCACTGAGTGACTGTCTACCCTGAGTGAACACTGGGTGACTGCCTCCACTGAGTGAACACTGGGTGACTGTCTCCACTGAGTGAACACTGGGTGACTGTCTCCACTGAAAAATAAAACAATTTTAGACAACACAGAACTCAAGCGAACCGAATCTGTGTATGTTAGTTTTGTTTCGAGTATGTGGATATGAACGCGGCTGTGTGTGTGTTTGCAATATGTATGTGTTGGCCTGAGAACCGTCCAGCGTTTGTTTGACTTGACAAAGGCACAAATAAATCACGAGAATGAAAGATGTTACTGGTAGATCATTCGTGTACTTCGTCTTCTGGTACATAGGTGAGAAACACACACACACACACACACACCATTACTAGGAGTCCACCAGACATTCTTCGTTCTTCTGCACCACTACCACCATCACCACCACACACTGTGAGAGACGCCATTACACCAATTCCAACTTTTCTGTCCCTATATCTATCTATCTCCCTGTTATACTTTTCTCTCCCTCTCTCTTATCTCTCGCTTCCTACTACTCACCACATGAGGGCGGCACCAGGTGTGAGATTGCATCATTTGTTACAGGTAACCTTTTCCCCTCCAGTTAAGAACCAATTTCATCGTCAACTTGAGGAAGACCACCTCACTCCTGCGGTGACCCGTCTTAACACACGATTTGATGGTCGTACTGCAGCACCGATTCTGGGAGTGTCTACACACACACACACACACACACGCGCGCGCGCGAGAGAGAGAGAGAGAGAGAGAGAGAGAGAACAATAGCTTTCTTTGTTTTCGAGGAGTCAAATTGGTTTGTCGATTAGGGACGATCATGTAGATAATCATGTAAATTAATATTTGAATGTGATCATACCTAACCTAACCTAGCCTAACCTAACCTAAGTACCATTTGGTTATGATAGTAAACGACGCGTTATTTGTAAAGTGAGCAACTGGCTCCAGGTAAAGTGTGTTAAAGGCTACCGCACCTGACGTAATCATGTCTGAGCTGATGATGTTAGATCGGCCGAGCATTTTTACTTTGTTTCCAATTATCGTTTTCATGGAAGAATTTCATTAACACATCATCACTGTTATAAGTTCTTTCGTTAAGATTTATTCCTGAGTGGTAGTGGCAATTGGTGAAGGTGGTTTTAGGTGCTAGTGGTGAGAAGTGGGTGGTGGTGGTGGTAGAATAGGGTGATTGTGGTGATAGGTGGTGGTGATGATAAGATAGGGTTGTTTTGATGGCAGGTGGTAGTGGTGGTGATACGTGGTGGTGGTGATGTTGGTAGAATAGGGTGATTGTGGTGATAGGTGGTGGTGATGATAAGATAGGGTTGTTTTGATGGCAGGTGGTAGTGGTGGTGATGTTGGTAGAATAGGGTGATTGTGGTGATAGGTGGTGGTGATGATAAGATAGGGTTGTTTTGATGGCAGGTGGTAGTGGTGGTGATACGTGGTAGTGGTGGTGGTGGTAGTGGTGGTAGGTGGAATGAAGGAGAAGTAACGGGTGAAGAAGAATGACAGTGGAAGCAAATATCAGGAAAGAAGAAGAAGGATAACAAAAACAGGAGGATAAAGATTGAGAAGATAAGTGTACGGGAGAAATGAAAGAAAAACCGAGCAGATAAGACAAATGAAGGAAGTGGTTGATGGGGTGATAAAGATGTGAGAGGAAGAGACGAAGATAAAGGAGGAAAACTGAATGGACAGACAAAAAAGTGAAGTGAAAATATTCGGAGAGAGAGAGAGAGAGCTTTTGAACAGTGAGAGATAGTTGGCATGCAGAGTGTAAGATATCACGGGAAGTATCAGGGAAAGATTAGATCAGGGTACGAACGAATATATTGAGACTATACCAGGAACTGAAACTGATGAAATAAAAGTGCATAAAAACAGCTTGTTTATGAAGCTTCTGACTCAAAAGTTCACAGATTCAATCTCCATATTACTTTAGATCAGTTCCAGGAACTTTTGTCAGCGACTGTACTGGCATGTCTATAAAAATTCTTAAATTTTTACAGAATTAACTTTGAAGGTTTCCTGTGTCTGAGAATTTCGTTCAAATGTTGTATGTCTGTTAGTGACGAGCTTCATGTATACACAACTAAGAAGTATCTATGGATGGGTCCGATGAATTACAAAATGAACACTGCGACTCTTGTTGTCTCGGTAACGTTGTCAAAAACCTTCGTCCGCTGTGTCATAATGTCTAACACAAAATTGTAAAGACACTACACCTATAATATTCCTTCAAAAACTCTCTCTATTTCCACCCCATCTATCCACCCCTCTCTCTCTCCCTGCTCTTAAAACATGCTATACAGGTATGGGTAAATGTGTGAAAATCCTTCTTATCTTCCAGTAATTTCAGCCTAAATGAACACAGCCTAATAAATCCACCATTGCAGTAAGGATTATCTACAACTCTCTCTCTCTCTCTCTCTCTCGTGTCCAAAGTACAGGGGCAGCAGCTAGTGTAAAACTTGACAGACAGAAAGACAGGCAGACAGACGGACAAAGAGAGAAGCTTAGTACACGTGCTATGAGAAATACTTTGTTACAACCTCAGTAATAAAAATTCACCAAATTGCTCCTACATAAAGTAATATGTGTATGTGCATATGAAATGTTTTTACTGTCAAATTATAATTAGTGTGTCGGTACTGAGGCTGGTGGCAGGATCTAATTCGCTCATATATATATTAAATTCCTCCGTGACATCTAATAGGTTAGGTTATGCTAGGTTTAACGCTTTGTTTATTGTCACCTTCATTTCGTGTTTTTTTCTTCAAATATTTCCTGTTTTGGGTAATCAATTAGTGTAGGTTCAGGTGAGGTAGAGGTTACCTGTGGACAGTGATGTGTTTGTTGTCGTTACTTACTACTACCATAAGCACCACCATTAGTTACCACCACTACCTCCTACTACCAGCCACACCACCATTACCATCACCACCATCACAAACATTACCACATCCTTCTACTACCCCCCCCCACCACTTACTACCACCATCCCCTACCATCACCACCATATTGAACCACTAACACCACCAGCGTCATTGACACCACTAACATCACTAATACATGAATTTATCCACAAATATCCACACACGTCCGCACTACCATAATAACAAACGCACTCATAAATATCAGTACACACACACACACACACACACACACACACGTATACACCAAAATACATACACAGACATACTCATATATACAGCAGGTAATGAGACTTATTTTCCCATATATCTGGTAAATTTACATGTTGGTATTTTCTGAACAATTTACATATAATACTTACCATTAGTCGCTGCCTCGCCCACCGAAGGCCTCCAGACAGTCGTGTGTGTGTGTGTTTGAGCGAGAGAGCAGAACATCCATCCATACAGCATTTCACAGGATCACAGAAGCAATTTTACCTGACCAACCCTGACTAACAACTCCTTCACTGTGGATGTAGGTTAGGTTAGGTTAAGTTAGGTTTGAGTTAGACTAAATTAAAAGCTAAGTTAAGTTATTTTGAGTCGGTGTCGAAGGCTTAGTTGGTCACTTAAAATGCATTCTCAAATAATGGATGACTTATCGGTTAGCTTAAATCCCCTCCCCTCGCATACACTACCGGGGTCATTTTCTTAATGGTGCAGACGATGGATGAGAGCCAATGAGGATTTTACTGAGTCCTCTGTGAGCCCTTGAGTGATGCACGTCCTGTTTCTCTGATGCAGTAGTGGAAAATTATGCTTCTTTCTTTCTTTCTTTCTTTCTTTCTTTCTTTCTTTTTTCTTTCTTTCTTTCTTTCTTATCCAGGCTGACTCTCTCTCCCTCCCCTCTTCCGGTAACATTAGATCAATATGCAATTATATCATGAATATAGCGGCAGCCTCCTGAGAGAGAGAGAGGCGTACGGTATTATAGACATTCTTTAACAGAAGATGAAGTGTTATTTTTTTCTACAGGACAGACAACACATCATGAGACACAGGACAAGCTTAAGAGATTACTGTCGACTCTTGTGATAACAGCTGCGTGTATCCAGCCCTCTCAGGTCGTGGTACTGTTTTTGTTCCAGTGTGATGATGTTCTTGTTCCAGTGGTGATGCTGTTCTTGTTCCAGTGGTGATGCTGTTCTTGTTCCAGTGGTGATACTGTTCTTGTTCCAGTAGTGATGTTGTCGTTGTTGTTCCAGTGGTGATGTTGTTGTTCCAGTGGCGATGCTGTTCTTGTTCCAGTGGTGATGCTGTTCTTGTTCCAATGGTGATGCTGTTCTTGTTCCAGTGGTGATGTTGTTGTTGTTCCAGTGTTGATGTTGTTGTTGTTCCAGAGGTGATAAAGACTTCATTATGTTATCAGTACAAGATAATTCAGCATCTCATAAGTCATGATCACCATCCTTCACCATCCTTCACTACACTTTATCTTTATCCACCTCCTCACCTCTCACCAACCCTCACCATTCTCATCTACCTTTCACCATCAGGCCTCATAGCCTTACAGCGTTACAGATTAATACATAATACCATCAGGTACTCTTTATATCTCAAGTCTCAAAAGAAATATTCACGTTTTAAAAGATATTAATCATTATAAGTTTGTGTGTAATGCAAGAGTTCCACCGCTAAGGCTGCATGTGAGGCATTTGCAATATTTCCAATATTCTTCTCTATTCTTTACTGTTTATTAATGTTTGCCTCCGGAATTTTTTTAGATATGGTAATAAAACACAAGCATTTTTTTTATCAGGAAGCTGTTTAAATCTGTCTCGTGAGAGTGTAAATTAAATTCTCTATTATTTTTTCCCTGTATCTGTTTCCCTTCGTTCACAGTACCTTAAATATGTGCTTAGTTTATGGTGAATCAGTTTAGTATAAATCTGAATAATTATAGGAATAAGTGTAAGTTAATAATAATATTAATAATGAAAGTAACTGCAGGTGAATTATTACTATCATAAAGAGTCATAAGGCTTAACTGAAACCTGTTACGTGACAGGAAGGTGCGAGTAAGGAACGCTGGCGGAGAGGGGGAGGGGAGGGGTGGAGAGGAAGAGTAGTGTGGGAGAAGAGAGGGAGAGTTGACCTAAACAGTCAATGGTGAGTAGAGGCAGCGTGTGGGGGCCGTGCTGGACGCCTGCTGCCGGGGGTCTGGGAGAAAGTGTCGTGCGTGTCTGTGAGTCGGCGAGGGAAGGTAGGCGGACTATAGTACCTGACAAATCGTGTTATTATACTTCATCATAGCTATATTTTATATTGTACCGCGAAATACAGCACACTAGTTTTGATACGAGTTATTCATTTTCACTAATTCAAGCTTTGTATTGATTCATCTATAGTCTTACTGTTGTATGTAAAAGTTTAATGTAATTTATCAACTGGTAGTAACGTTATTAGTCATGGAAAATTTATGTAACGTTATTAAAGGATGATTTCCAATTCCCATCAATGGTGTAGTATTATAAAGCCGAAAATAGCCGCTCGAAAGCTGTTGGAACGACCTCAGATAACAGGAGTTGTATACCTCTGATGTGCCCCGACTCACGCGGACTGCTGTTAGGGCGGGTGCCTATCTTAATAACTGTATATTTTAGTATTATTACCTGATTCACGCTTCGTAATATACCTCCTGTGTGTGTGTGTGTGTGTGTGTGTGTGTGTGTGTGTGTGTGTGTGTGTGTGTGTGTGTGTGTCCGTCCGTCCGTCCGTTAATTGCGAGAAAGTATTTTGGTCTCAAGAGAACGCTGAGAGATAATTAGCTGGAGATAAAAGGAAAAGCTCTTACTATTTCCTCCCAGGTATTTCTCAGACGTTGAGCTGAGAAGTAAGTGTGGCAGAAGCGATAACTGGGAAGTGGCGCAGCTTTCAGTAATTACCATAAAGCAACTTTTACTCTCGTCTAAGAATCGTCTTTTGTTTGTTGAGAATCTACCTGGTCAGACCCTGGCTGTATTAGGGCTTCATTAACAGGATTGGTATTTTTCTGATGTGTGATATTGGTATAGAAGCTTATTCTCTGTTGCCTGTTGTGTCTGGACAACCATCTGATCAATAGAGAGAAAGGTGGGCCGACAGAGATGTTGATATAGTGAGACAGTCAGGTAGGCAAAGGGAAAAGCAGTATTAGACAGACGGAGCTACAAAGAGAAAATGATAGCGAGGGAGATAGACAGAGAGACAATTAGGCAGAGACTGAAACGGAGACTTACACAGACAAAGTGACAAAGTTTATCAGTGATAGGTCAGGCCCTTGTATTATGGACCAACCTGGCTGAAAGTTGAGTCAGTTTCTCTCCCTCTCTCTCTTATACCAATTGGTACATTTTATTTGTTAAGAGAATCCATAAGATTAGAATGAATGTAGATATTTTGTGTTACTAGAGAGTTCATAAAACACACACACACACACACACACACACACACACACACACACACACACACACACACACATACATACATACATGCATACATACATACATACATACATACATACACACACATCATTCACAATGTACAATTAACACTATAAAGGTGGTAAAGACAGCAGAACATAGTGTAAACAAGATAATAGTCGCGTACTACAACACAGGAAATGAAATAGTACTAGTAAAGTGGAAGCAGATGCATACATAAAAGTTTATAAGAATAATTCACTACGATAATACTGGTCCAAAAGTTTCCCCCTTAACAGTATATATAGTTATAATAGTAGTTATACATTCTATCAAAATAAAGGATTTGTAAAAAATAAAAATACTGGAATGAACGTCAAAAGAAAAGAGGGAAAATAAACAAATAAATAATAATAGGAGAGTTCACACGCTGTGACAAAAATTATTTTCTTTTTACCTCGGAGATTCCCCGGTCGGCAGTGTTGCCAGGTCTTGGTGATGCAGAGAAGGTACTGTCGTCCCTGCTCAGCCCGCGCGTTGAGTTGGTTATACTGATAATATGTTTTTTAAATAAACTGTATATCAACACCACAGCCTTTAACACCTTTCAACAATTCCAGGTGTACCGTTTATTATGTGAGTCATACAGGTGTACCGTTTATTGTGAGAATCATACAGGTGTACCGTTTATTATGTGTGACTCATACAGGTGTACCGTTTATTATGTGAGGGTCATACAGGTGTACCGTTTATTATGTGAGACTCATACAGGTGTACCGTTTATTATGTGAGGGTCATACAAGTGTACCGTTTACTATGTGAGGGTCATACAGGTGTACCGTTTACTATGCGAGAGTCATACAGGTGTACCGTTTACTATGTGAAGGTCATACAGGTGTACCGTTTATTA
>NW_024712249.1:0-7043 GCF_018991925.1 Homarus americanus | reverse complement strand
ATTTAACCCTGAGTACGATGACTTAACCCTGAATACGATGACTTAACCACTTGGGTACGAGAACTTAACCCCTTTTGAATAAAATCATCTTACTCAAGGTATTTGTATTCCAGGGGTTAAGACATTGTTCACCAAAGGATTAAGTCATTGTACTTAAGGGGATAAGTCATTGTGCTCAAGGGGATAAGGCATTGTACTCAAGGGGATAAATCATTGTACTCAAGGGGATAAATTAGCTTAAAGATGAATGCAATATATTTTTTTGTTTCAGTTTCTAATAATAAACTCTGAATTTCTGTGCCTTCATATTTTTGCATACTTATTACTCCTGATTTAGAATATTTCGTCTTTCTCTGGAAAAGTTTCGAGAAGGCTTGATTTCACCAGATTTTTGGATAAACTTTTTTATTATCATCTGCTAGGTGGAGGTCACCACTAAATATTTATAGAATGCTTGTGTATACCTGTATATCCTACAGGGGAGGAAGAAGCTATTGATACCAGTAAAATTAAGTATTCTGTTGTGCTTGAGAATTACTACATAAGGCAATAGGGATTATGCGGTAGTGATTTATTTTCATTTCGCATATAGTGTATTTAGGAATTTATTGCACAGAATATATATATATATATATATATATATATATATATATATATATATATATATATATATATATATATATATATATATATATATATATATATATATATATATATATATATATATATATATATATATATATATATATATATATATATATATATATATATATATATATATATATATTTTTTTTTTTTTTTTTTTTTTAAAGTATTTTACATTATGTGTTGAAAATTGAGAAATAGATACGATAAATACAACTATATTAATTTCCAAATACAGTCGTTACAGTGCAAGAAAAAAGCAAACTATTAATATCTTTACTTAATAATTATGCACTATTATAGCATGATAAATACTTACAACACACATAAATCTTTATTAGAAATGCAGTTAATACAACACTTGCCGTAAAATATGATGATGGTTGCTTAACTCTGAAGCCATTTGGGAACACTAGTTAAGGAACTTGATCATATTTTCTCCCTGCCGCCCTCACAGTGCTCTTGTCAGATGTAATGAATGAATCACTTTACATGGTGAAAACTGGGGTGGAGAGAACTACACGCATAAACAGCACCAACAAACGACAAGCCGCAGCATGAGACACATCCTAAGACAAACGGAAGCCAATTTTCTACATTGAATATTATTTTACACATCGAATGTTTTTACACACTCAAGATTTCCCAAAAATTTGTCTTAATTTCAAAATCTCCGTAACTCTGAGTTGCATGTACTGTTGAGTGAAGCAGTTGACAATATACCATATGGACAAAAAAGACTAAAAATTCCATGACATTACTCCATTGTGAACGAAGTGACAGACATTATAATTAACACAGAACAGTTATATCAACTTATCACATCATGTTGTGACGTAAAAGAAATTAGCGATAGTCTGAGATGACAGTGGCCACAAAGTGTCAATGAGTGAGTAAGCAAATCTCGAAATACACATACGAATATATATTATTAATTAGCGGAGATCAGAGCAGGAGCCTCACTTGTCCGGGTTCCAGGCCAATATTACCTCCCACACCTAGGGTAATTTACTTGGGTCTTGGCTGCACCCCTGACCGTGTAACACAGCACCAAGTATAATATGAGGTGCAGATCTTGCAGCTCCAACCTGCCACTTTCTTGCCCGTAATTATGTTTTGTCTGGCGAAGTGCGCTCCGTCTAGCAGATTTATCTCGTGCATAATATTTAGCAATATATCAAGAGGGTAAAACATTGTGTGTGTGTAAATATGGCAGGATAATGTATGATAAATTTACGTAATAAATAGCTGACAATATTTCAAGGGAATGAAAATCACTGTCCATATATCTTTTCATGTTATATGTTTATTTATTCATTCACTCATTCATTCATTCATTTATTGTTGACTATGTATAGATTTGTTACTTATTCATTCATTGCTAATTAATATTTTTTATTATATCTGTTTACCTATGACATAGCAAAAGGTATCTTCAAGGGCACTTAGTATTCCTCAAGAAGCTTCAGTATTATAACAAAGGAGAAAAACCCTAGGTATATAAAGTAGAGAGTGATTCATTTGACAAATTATAGTACTTGGCCCAAAGCAGGTCGAAGATAACTGCAACGTGTGATTGATGTGGGACCATTATTCACAGCAATGATGAGACCCGGATTTCGGCTCAGCCTAATTGACAGTGGAATTTAGTGGTTTGATGGGAGAGTGGAGGTGGTGATAGCGGTAGTGGTTGTGATGGTGGTAGTGATGGTGATTGTGGTGAAGATGGTGGCTAGTGATAGTGGTAGTTGGTGGTGATGGTGGTAGTGGTGGTGATGGTGGTGGTGGTGGTATTTGTGTATTGATCGATAGAGGTTCCGATGATTGATGTAGGGGAAGGAATGGGGAAAGGGGATTCTGGTGGATGGTGTGGGAGACAGTAGTGATAATTAGTGGTGATGGTGATGGTAGGGATGATGGTGGTTGTAAGGATGATAGTGACCTGTGATGGTGGTGGATATAATATAAGTCGAAGGTGATGATTGTTTTGGTTGATGGTTTGGTTGACACTGGCGATATTTTGTGGTATGAGAAAATACTTGTCAGAGAGATAATCTGATAATGGTTGGTAGTTGGAGAGGGCAGCAGTGGTGTTTTATGACAGGAGAGAAGAGGTTGGAGATGGTAGCGTGGAAATGGCAATGGCAGTGTAGGGGAGTGACGAGGACGATGGCTATGATGAAAACTGTAGTAACTGTAGTGAGGATTAGCTTGAGCACAGAAAGGACCCTAGCCGGAATTTCTATCAGAGCCAACATGGTGTAAAATCTAAGGTAACGTGAGAGACGGGCAAACTGTGAACTTCTGAGGGTGTGAGACGGGCAAACTGTGAACTTCTGAGGGTGTGAGACTGGCAGGAGAAACACCCAAAACATGTTTCACGTTCTCGACTCACGATGAAGAGTTGGAAAGACTATTGATGTACGCTAAGGCCTGGCTCAAAGTTGTACCTCATTCTAGATATATTGTACAGACGTAAAGGTTTATAATCAAAATATCATTATTGTTATTATTCTGGTTATTATTATTCTTTGTATCATTAATACTACAAATATTAATGGCTTCAGCCTTACTACTTTCATTGTTACTGTCTTTGTTATCATTCTCTTAAATACATGAAGAAATTAAATATTGAAACAGAGAGAGAGAGAGAGAGAGAGAGAGAGAGAGAGAGAGAGAGAGAGAGAGAGAGAGAGAGAGAGAGAGAGAGAGAGAGAGAGAGAGAGAGAGAGAGAGAGAGAGAGAGAGAGAGAGAGAGAAACTACCTGGTATCATGGGTCACTTAAATATTCATCCTCTTATTATTGTAGCTGCAGACCACTCTGAGGTCTTTAATGTTGCATTGGACTCTCTCTCTCTCTCTCTCTCTCTCACTCTCTTTCTCTCGTTTTGTCTTTTTTTCTTTGAATTGTTTCCAACTTTTCAAAGGAAGCTTAAATTAGCTTGGAATTTCGCTGTGTGTAGGTTGACGTCAGCGATATCTTTTGTGTAACTGAGATTTATGATTTCACGTGTCCCATTGTACGAAGACCGCCCTGGGTGAGCCAGTATCTCAACAACAACCAAAATTTTCTTAGTGAATGGAAAAGATGACACACACACACACACACACACACACACACACACACACACACACACACACACACACACACACACACACACACACACACACACACACACACAGTCCAATTCTAACAAAAGAGAAGTGAGACGAACTTTACTTTAAACATTTCGCAAAACAAATAGAAATGTTATAGAAGCTGATCACTACATTACCCAAAAGATTTGTATTCCTGAGATTGCCCCAAAAAATTATCAAAAAGAAAGAGATAAAAATATGTAGCTTCAGTGGTATAATGTAACACGTACTGTATAGAGTCGCAAAAGAAATTTCTATGTAAAAGAAGAAATTTGTTGTTTCAGTTTCGTACGTGAATTAAATTACACACAAATTGAAAGTACTGATGAACATATTTATAACACAACACAGGTATGGAGACACATAACACTGATATCCATTTGTAGGAGAAGATAAAACACCCCCCCCCCCAAAAAAATAACCCGAGAGAATTGTATATTACGACCGTCTGTAACCCACCGTTGAAAAATACAGTGATCCTCTTATTGTGTATTTTATCTTCTCCTACAGTGGAATTTCAGTGTGCGTGTGAACAAGGGTCGCTACCACGGCATAGAGGTCCAGGGTTCGATTCCCGACTAGTGAGGTATTGTTTGTATTTGGAAGTCCGTGTGTATATGGACTGTTGAGATATACACTGTATACTGTATGTAGCCTCGTGTTTCCTAGTTCGAGTCGGTAAAATGCTATTACGACCACACAGTTAGCACGGGCAATCTCCGATAGAGGTTCACGTTGCTTAAAAGTAAGACGAACGATCGGACTTTGTGTGAAATAAAACAAAACCTAGAATTGCTTTTGTTGCTCTTCTGGCGCCGTGGTAGGGACCCCTGTTCATACGCAGAAGTTCAGTAAGATTAAGGGAAAATATAAAAGAATTTTTGCACCTTCACTTGAGCTCTACTATCACACTTATCGCCTCCCCCGCTGACCATCACAGGCTGAATGAAAGAGGTGCTCACTCTGCTGACACCTGACAACATCATGTTAGCAGCGACCCACATAATCTGTAAATAATTGAGAGACTCAGGCTGGCAGACACAGGCATGGACTGTCTACTTGTACATGCAGGTGTATATCTTGGCTCTCTATCTCACTGTCAATATTTGAGGGGAGTCTCTTGTTCCCGGGGTAACTGAAAGGTCAGAATGGATTTCTCACATATTCTCTGGAGTTTTGTGTGCATGTCTGTCCCATCCATGACTGAGACTAGACTAGTCGTGGTGTGTCGTCGTGCATGACTTGTGCCATTCACAGTAGCTGCATTTTTGCCATATTCGATTTTTCCCTAATTCTATCTATTCTTCTTTTAGACACAATCGCCTGAAGAAATAATCATTTCCGAGCGGCGTATCCTGCCAGATATATATCCAAACCTCATAATTCTCCCAGAAAGATTGTTTTATATAATATCTTACTGCGCTTCAACAACTAGTCAGCAATGACATATTAAGAGATATATCACATACATAACACAAGGTGAAAATTGTTCGCGTTTCTGCTTTTTTTAATTACCCTATTTATCTAACTAAGCTATATGTATTTGGTGCGTTCATCTCATACTGGAGAATTACAACAAGGCTCGGGAGCTCCTCTTGACGGCTTTCAAATCTGTGCACATATTCATAAAGCGGCGAACAAAACCCGCTTGAAGCATCGCTTACTTCACTGTCAAGAGTCAAGACCAACTGAAGGTCATTACTTGTGTGTAGAGAGTTATAAAGCAACCTGCCCTGGGAGTTGTGGATACCTTTTAAGAAGTTTAAGTCAGGTGGCCCATCACTGTATAACAAGAATACAGGTGAATTTGGATTGGCTGTCAGACGTCTCAAATACTGCACTGTACCTCGTCTTTCTGGAATTATATTCATTATCTATTGATGATTATGATGATGATATTATTATTATTATTATTATTATTATTATTATTATTATTATTATTAGTATTAGTATTATTATTATTATTATTATTATTATTAGTTCTCCCACACTAGATGACAACACATAGTACGGTATACCTTTCGTTGCGTTACTGTCTAGGACGCAGGGAAAGGAACACGTATCTCCACACAACACAACAATTGGTGAAACACAAGAAAGCACTTTCCCCGCACCCACCAAGCAGTCACAATGCAAAATGTAAGTACTTCCCCGGAACTTTCTGTAATTATCCTGGATGTAAGTTGCATTACTTTGCGCCTCTGGCTTTAAAACCATAAAAATGTAAATGAAAACATTCATGCAAATCTTTTACAGAGATATTGTCCAAATTGTTTGTAAGACGATGTAAAGAGTCTTTGAAGTTGTTCTCCGCCCGGCTGGAATACAACTTGCCTGGCATTTTGAAACAAAAGAGGAGAGAGAGAGAGAGAGATTAACACAAAATGATAAATATTTCATACACACGTCTTCGTTTACTTTACGTATTGCAAAATGCTCTTTTCGTTTCAGTGTCTATAGTTCTAATTAGGAAACATAAAACTTCCATGTAAGCTTAAATGATTCCTGAACACTGTTAAAGTTCTAACTATAGTTTGAAATATGTGAAATTATATAGTCTACGCATTCTCCAGACACATACAACATATTTGGCATTTAGAATTAAGAAACTGCAGTTACACACACACACACACACACACACACACACACACACACACACATTGGTAAGGAAATTATATAATACACAGTACTCAGACAGATGGTTGCTCCTATATTCATTTAATCTTTGTTTTCAAAAAGTAAGATAAATTTTCATAAGAAATACGACCACATGTTTACAACACCTAAAAACATGAAACGTTGTGTAATTAACACCTATGCACAACATTTTTTTTTTCAAATTGTACTTTTCATGCCAGATACTGTTGTTCGTTTACATTTCCCTAGTGCTGTACTCTGCTTTACACATTTTATAACATATTGTCGGATGTTAATTTTTCAGTTCGACAGTGTCAAGATTACTATTATTAAACATATTTTGTCATTCAACTCTTATTAAAGTTTACATTTTTCAACGAAGAACGAAGAACTTATTTCCAATTACCACTCTTAGGACAAATTATGGCGTACCTTCAACAAACCACAGTGTATATTAATGTACAGTCACTTGGTGGTTAAGGAAACATCATCATTAACCTTTAGTCAAAATTTATATATAACTTAACCTAATTTGATCTGATATAACGTGAAAACATTTATTCCTTTAGTATAATGCCACATCTTATTTCCTGTCTATTATTTCTACAGACTATCTTAATAT
>NW_024712248.1:0-20954 GCF_018991925.1 Homarus americanus | reverse complement strand
AAACCATATTTCCATGACACTAGTAACCGAATAGTCACACGGCTACAGTACTGACCGCCGCACCAGAACGTAAACAAGTGATGTACAGTGCAAGTTCATGGTCGTAGAAAGCCCGAGTAGTACCAGATGGCTCCTGAAGGTGCACCATATGTGTGACGTGTATCTTGCGTGTGTGTGGTGCACCATATGTGTAACTGTGTGTGTGATAGTGGTGCACCATATTCTACCTTGTATTACATGTGTAAGCATATATATAGATTACGAAATATGATAAAAGAACTTTCTAAATATAAATAACAGGAAACGCGTAAATAACCTTCCGCCATGACACACCTGCTCTGTACCCAAACACTCCTGTGGTATAAACTCAGGCTCAGTACTTCTCCCGGTCCCTAAAACACAGGAAGAGTACTAGTATCATTGTGGTCATTGTACTCACACTAATATGAAATGTAAGACAAAAAAATCTCAAACTTTATTCCCCACTATTAGTAACATTTGGTCATGAGGGTCGTTGTGATAGTAGTTCACCTGACTGAGCCTGGTGTATATAAGCAACTCTACACTCTCCCACGCTCACCACAATTTAAAGGGGTAACGGAGAGAGAGATAGAGAGATTCACTGTTAGTACGATAAACCTAACGTTTTCATGGAGTGAGAAAAGGTGAGAAAATGATGAGAAAGTGACAATTTGAGAATACTTTAATTCCTCTTTGTTTGTAATGTCAAAGTGATGAGATTTATGACGTATTTTCTCTCATGGTGGCGTGTCCTGAGCTGATGTAGTGGTGATGACAGCTTTATGAGGACAATACCAGGTAATAATAACGGTACCAGTGATGAAGACAGCTATATAGTGGTGACAGTGATGAAGACAGCTATATAGTGGTGACAGTGATGAAGACAGCTATATAGTGGTGACAGTGATGAAGACAGCTATATAGTGGTGACAGTGATGAAGACAGCTATATAGTGGTGACAGTGATGAAGACAGCTATATAGTGGTGACAGTGATGAAACAGCTATATAGTGGTGACAGTGATGAAGACAGCTATATAGTGGTGACAGTGATGAAGACAGCTATATAGTGGTGACAGTGATGAAGACAGCTATAGTGACAGTGATGAAGACAGCTATATAGTACATCGTGGTGGTGATAGTGATGAAGACAGCTATATAGTGGTGACAGTGATGAAGACAGCATATAGTACATCGTAGTGGTGACAGTGATGAAGACAGCTATATCCTTGTGGTAGTGCCCAGGGTGGTAGAAATTACAGTGACAACACAACACTAAGACTGACACACACACAACAATATCGTCACCATCCCTAATACACAATACCGACTGTGGATTACTAACAAGACGCACAAAAAAAAAGAAACACCTTAAAAACACACACGACTATTACAGACATAAAGCACTAATGCATCACACACAACAACCACCATCTTTATAATGACCCTCCTGGCACTGTCCCCACCACCACCTATTACCACCCTGGATGTCAGTAATCATCAACCAAGTGCTAGATGTAATTTGGGTTAAACTACTCTCCTCCATCTTGGCTTGACCTCCAGTGTGGGTTTGGGGTAATAATCTTCTTCTGGTCAAGAATTGATCGTGTCTCAGGTTAGGGTCGGCGTCTGTTGTTGAATGAAATAATGTCCAGGACAGTCTCAATACGCTCTCCACGCAAGCACTGTCTGAAAGCTTGTGTGATTAAAGGAGAGGGGAGAAGAGGAAAATCTCTCTCTCTCTCTCTCTCTCTCTCTCTCTCTCTCTCTCTCTTCTACTTCTAAATTACATACGAATAACATTACACACGCAAACACAGACAGACAGTGATACATAGCAACTCTTAACAGCTATCATATACACAGTGGATATCAACTAAGCCAACAGCCAACTACAGATCGGTAAATAATTTCAACATTAATATTAAAGTACTAACGAGGTGCTGCAAGAGATGGAGTCGACCATGACAGACGATCAACACTAAATAAAACCTGTTAAGTGCTGACGATACTGATGCCATTAACCACGTATATTTAGCCGATATTTTATTCCTTTGCTGCATTATTAAATTATCTAATATCAATTTATTTACTTTATTCAATACTTTAGTAAATATTGAGTCTAGTTACAGTTATTATTATAGTTTGAGTTAGTTATTATTATATTTGAGTTGGTGTTAAAGTCATATACATTATATAAAGGAGGATTTTCTTAAGTCTGTGTGTGAGACTTGGGAATATTTGGACGACTTCTCCACATAAATAGATAATGATGATCTGAGAGAGAGATAATAAAGAAAGTAAAGAGAGATAATAAAGAGAGAGTAAGAGAGAGTAAAGAGAGACAATCACACCTGTACAGCCGCCCAAGAGAGGCTCCCAGGTAAGAGGTCTCACAGGTAATACGACAGTAATGATTAGGTGACGGGAGACCACGACTGGCTGAGACACTGTGAGCAGACGACTCCGGTATTTTCCCGCGAGTCAGAAGATGTTCCTAACCATCGACAAGTTTCTCAAGTGCACGCTTCCTATCACCGCTATAATCTGGTGTGCACGCTTCCTATCACCGCTATAATCTGGTGTGCACGCTTCTTAACATTAGAGGAGAGGTAGATGACACACACACACACACACACACACACACACACACACACACACACACACACACTTGGTCAAAGAGTGAGAGGAGGAGTAAGTAGTGGTTCCGAGTCTTAGGTTCATACAAGGTGATTGGTCAAACGACTCCCAGTCCTAAAGAGGTGATTGGTCAAACGATTCCTAATCCTAATAAGCTTACGAGACCATTGGGCCCTAATCCTAATGGGAACCAATCCTAATTAGTGCAACAGGTAAACTTTGGGAATCACCTGCAGAATAGTCACCCTAACTTCACCTTGAGATTAACCTTCTAAATATTAATAAATATTATGGTTAAAATTACACCATAAGAACACCACAAGACGCAGGAAGTTGTTGATAAAGCCACACAATCCCACCACACCACAACACACCACACCGCACCACAACACACCACACCACACCACAACACACCACAACACACCACACCACACCACAGCACACCACACCACACCACAATCCCACCACACCACAACACACCACAACACACCGCACCACACCACACCACAACACACCACACCCACCACAACACACCACACTGCACCACAACACACCACACCGCACCACAACACACCACACCGCACCACAACACACACACCGCACCACAACACACCACACTGCACCACAACACACCACACCACCACAACACACACAACACACCACACCGCACACACCCACACCACAACACACCACACGCACCACACCACACCACACCGCACCGCACCACAACACACCGCACCGCCCACAACACACCGCACCACAACACACCACACCACACCACAACACACCACAACACACACAGCACACCACACCACACCACACCAAACCGCAACACACCACAACACACCGCACCGCCCCACAACACACCGCACCACAACACACCACACCGCCCCACAACACACACGCACCACAAAC
Source organism: Homarus americanus (assembly GCF_018991925.1). NCBI lineage: Eukaryota > Metazoa > Arthropoda > Malacostraca > Decapoda > Nephropidae > Homarus > Homarus americanus. Next base: position 17,380 of record NW_024712248.1, on the reverse strand, counting down.
ACACCACACCACCACAACACACCACACCACACCACAACACACCACACCACACCACAACACACCACACCACACTACAACACACCACACCACACCACACCGCACCACAACACACCACCACAACACACCACACCGCACCACACCACACCACAACACACACCACACCACACCACACCGCACCACAACACACTAAGGTAATAAGAAGTGGTAGACTCGACAGAGGTGGAACGGACACATTCATCAACATTGTTCCCGTAGGTAATGGTCTTATCGAGAGCCGCCATTGTTTACGTGCAAGATGGAGAGTTATCACCATCTGTTCGTCAGGTCAGAACACATGCATCCTGTGAGTGCCATCCTGTGAGTGCCATCTATGAGAGTGCCATCCTGTGAAAGTGCGCCATCCTGTGAGTGCCATCTTGTGAGTGCCATCCTGTGAGTGCCATCTGTGAGTGCCATCCTGTGAGTGCCATCCTGTGAGTGCCATCTTATGAGTGCCATCCTGTGAGTGCCATCCTGTGAGTGCCATCCTGTGAGTGCCATCTTATGAGTGCCATCCTGTGAGTGCCATCCTGTGAGTGCTATCTTGTGAGCCATCCTGTGAGTGCCATCTTTATGAGTGCCATCCTGTGAGCATCCTGTGAGTGCCACCCAAGTGGTGCCATCCTGTGAGTGCCATCCTGTGAGAGTGCCATCCTGTGAGTGCCATCTATGAGTGCCATCTTATGAGTGCCATCCTGTGAGTGCCATCCTGTGAGTGCCATCTTATGAGTGCCATCCTGTGAGTGCCATCCCGTGAGTGCCATCTTACAGTGCCATCCTGTGAGTGCCATCCTGCGAGTGCTATCCTGTGAGCGCATCCTGTGAGTGCCATCCTGTGAGTGCCATCCTGTGAGTGCCATCTTTATGAGTGCCATCTTATGAGTGCCATCCCCAGAGTGCCATCTTGGCGAGTGCCATCCTGTGAGTGCCACCCTATGCCATCTTATGAGTGCCATCTATGAGTGCCATCCTGTGAGTGCCATCCTGTGAGTGCCATTCTCCATGAGTGCCATCCTGTGAGTGCCATCCTGTGAGTGCCATCTTATGAGTGCCATCCTGTGAGTGCCGTCCTGTGAGTGCCATCCTGTGAGTGCCATCCTGTGAGTGCCATCCTGTGAGTGCCATCCTGTGAGTGCCATCCTGTGAGTGCCATCCTGTGAGTGCCATCCTGTGAGTGCCATCCCAGAGTGCCATCCTGTAGTGCCATCTTATGAGTGCCATCCTGTGAGTGCCATCCTGTGAGTGCCATCCTGTGAGTGCCATCTTATGAGTGCCATCTTATGAGTGCCATCCTGTGAGTGCCATCCTGTGAGTGCCATCCTATGAGTGCCATCATGAGTGCCATCCTGTAGTGCCATCACCACTGTGGTGCATCCTGTGAGTGCCATCCTGTGAGTGCCATCTTATGAGTGCCATCCCAGAGTGCCATCCTGTGAGTGCCATCCTGTGAGTGCCATCCTGTGAGTGCCATCCTGTGAGTGCCATCCTGTGAGTGCCATCCTGTGAGTGCCATCCTGTAAGTGCCATCCAAGTGCCATCCAAGTGCCATCTTATGAGAGTGCCATCTTATGAAGTGCCATCCTGTGAGTGCCATCCTGTGAGTGCCATCCTGTGAGTGCCATCTTAGAGTGCCATCCTGTGAGTGCCATCTATGAGTGCCATCTTGTGAGTGCCATCCTGTGAGTGCCATCCTGTGAGTGCCATCCTGTGAGTGCCATCCTGTAGGTGCCATCCTGTAGTGCATCCTGTAGTGCCATCTTGGTGCCATCTTATGAGTGCCATCTTGTAGAGTGCCATCCTGTGAAAATGTCCATCCTGTGAGTGCCATCTTATGAGTGCCATCTTATGAGTGCCATCTGTAGTGCCATCCTGTGAGTGCCATCTTCCAGGTGCATCACCTGTGAGTACCATCCTGTAGTGCCATCCTGTAGTGCCATCTTATAGAGTGCCATCCTGTGAGTGCCATCCTGCAGAGTGCCATCTTGTAAGAGTGCCATCCTGTGAGTGCCATCCTGTGAGTGCCTCCTGTGAGGTACCATCCTGAGTACCATCTTATGAGTGCCATCTGTGAAGGCCATCCTGTAGTGCCATCCTGTAGGTGCCATCACCAGGTGCCATCCTGCTAGGTGCCATCCTGTAAGTGCCATCCTGCTGAGTGCCATCTTGGCAGGTGCCATCCTGTAGTGCCATCCTGTAGTGCCATCACTGTGTGCCATCCTGTAGGTGCCATCCTGTGAGTGCCTGCTGCATCTTATGAGTGCCATCCTGTAGTGCCATCCTGTACTGCCATCCTGTGAGTGCCATCCTGGAGTACCATCCTGTAGAGTGCCATCTTGTGAGTGCCATCCTGTAAGAGTGCCATCCTGTAGTGCCATCCTGTAGTGCCATCTTATAGTGCCATCCTGAGAGTGCCATCCTGTAAGTACCATCTTATAGAGTGCCATCTTATGAAGTGCCACCTGAAATTGCCACACAGAGTGCCATCCTGTGAGTAACATCCTATGAAGTGCCATCACAGAGTGCCATCTTACCTAGAGTGCCATCCTGTGAGTGCCATCCTGTAGTGCCATCCTGTAGGTGCCATCCTGTGAGTGCCATCCTGTAGTGCCATCCTGTAGAGTGCCATCCTGCCAGGTACCATCTGTAGTGCCATCCTATGAGTACCATCTGTAGTGCCATCCTGTAGTACCATCCTGTAGTGCCATCCTGCAGAGTGCCATCCTGTAGTGCCATCCTGCAGAGTGCCATCTGCAAGTGCCATCCTGTGAGTGCCATCCTGTGAAGTACCATCTGTGAGTGCCATCACAGAGTGCCATCCTGAAATGCCATCCTGTAGTGCCATCCTGTGAGTACCATCCTGCTGAAGTGCCATCCTGCAAAGTGCCATCCCCAGTAGTACCTCTGAGTACCATCCTGTAGGTGCCATCACCAAGTGCCATCCTGTGAAGTGCCATCTTAGTGCCATCCTGTGAGTACCATCTTGTGAGTACCATCCTGTGAGTGCCATCACTGTGAAATGCCATCCTGCAGAGTGCCATCCTGTAGGTACCATCCTGTAAGTGCATCCTGAAGTGCCATCCTGTAGTGCCATCCTGCAAGAGTGCTGTCTCCTGAAGTACCATCCTGCTTAAGTACCATCCAGAGTGCCATCCTGTAAAGTGCCATCCTATAGAACCACCCAAACCACCCAACCCCACCCCCCAACCACCCCCAACCCACCACAACCACCCCACCCCAAAACCACCAACCACACCAACCACCCAACCACCCAAATGCCATCCCCTGTGAGTGCCATCCTGTGAGTGCCATCCTGTAGCTACCATCCTGTGAACCTGCCCACCATCTGTGAGTGCCATCCTGTAAAGTACCCATCCTGTAAGTGTGCCATCCTGCCAGAGTGCCATCCTCAGTGGTGCCATCCTGTAGTGCCATCTTTTACGTACCCATCCTGCCAGATGCCATCCTGTAAGTGCCATCCTGTGAGTGCATCCTGTGAGTGCCATCCTGTAGTACCATCCTGTAAGTGCCATCCTATGAGTACTGCCCATCCTGTAGAGTGCCATCGAGAGTGCCATCCTGTGAGTGCCATCCTGCTAGGTACCATCCCTGTAAGAGTGCCATCCTGCTTAAGTACCATCCTGTAGTGCCATCCTGTAGTGCCATCCTGACCACCCAACCCAAACCACCCAACCACATAGGTGCCATCCTGTAGTGCCATCCTGTAGTGCCATCCTGTAGAGTGCCATCCTGTAAGAGTGCCATCCTGTGAGTGCCATCCTGTGAGTGCCATCCTGTAAGGTACCATCCTGGAGTGCCATCCTGTGAGTGCCATCCTGTGAGTACCATCTTATAGGTGCCATCCTGAGAGTGCCATCCTGTAGGTACCATCCTGTGGAAGTGCCATCCTGGAGTGCCATCCGCAGAGTGCCATCCTGTAAGTGCCATCCTGTGAGTGACCATCCTGTGAGTGCCATCTCTGAAAGTGCCATCCTGTGCCATTGAGTGCATCCTGTGAGTACCATCCTGTAGTGCCATCCCTAGAGTGCCATCCTGCCCAGAGTACCATCCTGTAGAGTGCCATCCTGTAGAGTGCCATCCTGTAGTGCCATCTTGTGAGTACCATCCTGTAAGTATGCCATCCTGTGAAGTGCCATCCTGCAAGTGTACCATCCTGAGTGCCATCCTGTAAGAGTGCCATCCTGAGTGCCATCTTGCCAAGTGCCATCCTGTAAGTGCCATCCTGTGAGTGCCATCCTGCAGAGTGCCATCCTGTGAGTGCCATCCTGTGAAGTGCCATCCTGCAGGTACCACCACCTATAAGTGCCATCACCTGAGTGCCATCCTGTAGGTACTGCCATCATCCTTGAAGTGCCATCCTATGAGTGCACCATCCTGTGAAGTGCCATCCTGGAGTACCATCTCATAAGTGCACCATCCTGTGAAGTGCCATCCTGTGAGTACCATCCTGTAAATGCCATCTTATGATACATCCTGTGAAGTGCCATCCTGCAAGTACCATCCTGTGAAGTGCCATCCTGTAGTACCATCCTGCCCAAGTGCCATCCAGAAGTGCCATCCTGTGAAGTGCCATCCTGCCAAGTGCCATCCTGTAAGTGCCATCCTGCAAATGCCATCTTATAAGTACCATCCTGTAAGAGTGATCTCCATCCTGTGAGTGCCATCCTGTAGTGCCATCACTGCCTGAAAGTGCCATCACCAAGTGCCATCCTGTGAGTACCATCCTGTAGTGCCATCCTGCAGAGTGCCATCCTGTAGAGTGCCACCAGAGTGCCATCCTGTAGAGTACCATCCTGTGAAATGCCATCCTGAGTGCCACTCCTGTAGACCCCACAAAACCACCCCACCAACCACAACCACCCACCAAGTACCATCCTGTAGAGTGCACATCCTATAGTGCCATCCTGTAAGTGCCATCCTGTAGTACCATCCCTATAAGTACCATCCTGCTGAGTACCATCCCCAGAAGTGCCATCCTGTAGAATACCATCCTCCCCAAACCCCACCAAAACCACAAACCCGTGAGTGCCATCCTTAGTGCCATCACAGCAGTGCCATCCTGTGAGTGCCATCCTGTGAGTGCCATCCTGTGAGTGCCATCCTGTAAGTGCCATCCTGCTGAGTGCCATCCTGCTGGTGCCATCCTGTAAGTGCCATCCTGCTGGTGCCATCCCAGAGACCATCCTGTAAGTGCCACCTGCAACCATGAGTGCCATCCTGCACCAACTGAAGTGCCATCCTGTGAGTGCCTTCCTCGCCCGGAGTTACAAATTAACAGAGTCATCATCAACTTCTACCGAGTGTATTTTGATTACTTCTTAATAAGTCTCTAGGAGAGAAATGTTGAATCAGCTGAGAGAGAGAGAGAGAGAGAGAGATCAAACACTACATTTCACTCTACTCTTAATAATCACTGAATCGTTTATTTGAGAATTATAATAATATTGTAAATCATCAATTAAAATAAAAAAAAATTGAAACAAAAGAATTTACCAGTTTGTTTGTTGATTAATTCACCCTGAAATTGGTGATGATTTTTCTAGTAGTGTTGATACGACCACGAACCGCCGAGTGTTGTGGGGTGTGTTGCGTGGTAACAAAACAAGTAACCTAACCTAACCACCGCAACACTGGAAGACAAATAGGTAAACCTGTTCATGTGTCAGTATAAAACTCGACTTAAAACACATAATTCGTCTAAAAATATGAAAGTGCAGTTTTAATTATAATCCAAAATAAATCTGTGTGTGGAGAGGCGTCAGCTGTTGTGTCTTGCTTTACATTATAATTAAGTATTCGAGATGTGGCCATTACCTGCACGTACAGAGGCACCCCCCCACCTTGTGCCATCTGCCGCTGCTTCATGACACTGGTAAATATTGGCGATGACAACTGGCATCTGTGATTACACCGTCTCTCTAACGTTATCACCACCTTGGCACCACCTGTCATCACCTCTCGGTCATACCTTGGCACCACCTGTCATCACCTCTCGGTCATACCTTGGCACCACCTGTCATCACCTCTCGGTCATACCTTGGCACCACCTGTCATCACCACTCGGTCATACCTTGGCACCACCTGTCATCACCACTCGGTCACACCTTGGCACCACCTGTCATCACCACTCGGTCACACCTTGGCACCACCTGTCATCACCTCTCGGTCATCTCAATATGTTTTTGTCCCACAGTAAACAAATTATCTTAAGTTGTAAACCAAATAAATTTTTTAACACCTCGGAAATGAACGAATATCTGTTAAAAAGTACCGTTTGTGTGAAGCAGCTTGGGCGAGTGTGGCCAGGAGGTCTGTGGCTCCAACAACTCCGCCCGTAAACCTGACTAGCAAGAACACGGGTGGCATATGCCGTCTGTGTTCTCTCTCTCTTTTGCTATACTTGTCACGCTTATATTACACTGTTAATGCATCAAATATTTACTCTACAGTATGTGAACGGTTATTCCAGGGATTCAGTGTGTGTGTGTGCGTGTGTGTGTGTGTGTGTGTGTTTTAACCTCATCTACCGTCTACCTGAACATACAACTTGGCTATCAACTATGTAACACCTTCAATCACTAATGCTTATTTTAACTTCGTATTCCTAAAAATTACATAAACACATCACTTACTTGTCAACAAAGAAAGTGTGACTCTCTACTGAACTGTTTCATAAGTGTACCAAGTGCCGAGAGCTATTTCCCTCCCCTTCCCACTCGCCTCTCCCACAGTTACGATTCGTCAAGGAAGTTTTCGCCTTAACACAGGTACGCAGCTAGTCTAATGGCGGCAGGTGAGTGTCTTCCACCAAACAGATGGAAGTAAGTTTCTCCCTGGCTCTCTACTATTGGTTATGTAGTTCACGGGTGCATATGTTTCTGGTTTACGCTTCGGAATTCTTAACGCGCAGTCGTGGTCTTTTCTTTCCCTGATCTCTCAACCTCCACTACCGCAGGGACCACCAGAACACGTCAGGGGCGGCAGAGGGTAAGGGGGACGGAGGGCGTAGAGATTATCAGGGCAGGGGGTGTAGTAGCCTAATCAAGGGCGTGTAACAGGGGGTATTAGCCCCGGGTCAAGTAAAGGCTGGTATCTTATAAACAAACTGAACAGGAACCTCGGATGGCTGGCACTAAGCTGCTCTGGGTGTTATTTTTTTTTTCAATAGAGTTCGAGAATCATCCTTTGTATTTCCTTGTTTTAGTTGTCCTGTTTCCCCGTGTGTCCATCTGTGAATGTTGTGACTAATAACTTCCCAGAGATTTTGTTGAGACTTGATAAAGGGATTATGACCCAGGAAAAAAGTTAGATGAGTATTTTCTCTTCATTGTGTGCAGGTGTAGGTTAACGAGGCTCGCAGTCATGGCGGTGGGGGTCCTGGATCGACTGAATATTGTATTACACTGTTTCAATCAATACCCCAGACGTTTTATGACTATGTTTACGTAGCATCACGAGAATAAATCAGCTGTTATTCTATTTCATGTAAGTAATCTTAAACGAAGGTCAACATAATCATAGGCATGTCACTTTTATGAAGTTGTTTAATGACAGTTTACGAGTATAAAGGCAATACAAGCCAGGGTACGCCAAGACATCAAGATTCAGTGGATCCTGGTCCCTTGCGAAACAGGTAAACAAAAACTGGTCATGACTAAACTACGGTGGAAATATATTGATTATTAAATTCCTCCAAGATGTACACGTAAGATAATACCAAAGATCACAGGCCAACTTCATGATCAGCTCGAGGTAGTATAAATTTTTGGCACACTTTCCTCTATACAGAAATATTTTAGACTTTAAGGAGTGTTGTGCATGCTAAGGTCTACATGGCACGCTAAGGTAATACACTGTAGTGAAATTAATCACACACACACACACACACACACCACCTGTCAGGGGACGCCGGAAACTGTCTGCCCTACATCCCAGGGAACACCCGGTGGGAGGGGGGGGAGGTGAGGGGGTGATGGGTGGAGGGAGGAGGAGTGGGGGTGATGGTAGAGGGGGTGGAGGAGGGGTAGTGCGTCAGTGGAAGGGGGAAGGGAGTGTATTGGTGGAGGAGGAGGGAGAAGCGGAAGAGAAGGTGAGAGAAAAGGGAGGAAAGATGTACAAGAAAAAGGAATAACAAAATGGAAGTGAATGGAACAGGGAATGAACACGCATGGAAGTACAAGAAGATGGAAAGGAGAGAATGGAGGCATATGATTGGTCGAGCCTATACGAAGATCATACATTCCTTTAAAGTCGAATTTTGATTGGTTAATGAATTTTCTCACATGATATAGAAAATATATATCAACCGCTAATCCTGCCACCCACAGACAACGCGACCTATACGTCAAGACAGAGTTCTAGACGTGGTAAAAATAACAACAGTGCGGTTAATTTAGTTCCGGCAGGTGTACGGTTCTCACCTAACTGTTGGCTGGACACACCCCCCCCCCCTCTACCACCTCCATCCTCTATACGGTCACTAGTCAAATGGGCCCCAGTCCTAGTGGGTCATCAGCCTTCATAAGCGCCAACCTAACTCAGTCCTAATGGAAATAATTCCCAATGGGCCCCAAATTTAAAAAAAAAGTTAGTTTAGATCTAGGCCTATTAGGAATGGGGCCTATTAGGACTGGGGCCTATTAGACCCTAAACAATGCATACAGTCCTTCATTACCTTTATTGTCTTCTTCTTCAATTATCTCTTCTACTATTTACTGCTTCATTTTATTTTACCTTCTCTTCTATCTTCCCTCCTCCTCCTCCTCTTTGCTTCATCTCCCTCCTACTTGGCTCATCTCTTACACCTCTTTATCTCTCCTCCCTCTATTCACCTCCTCTTCCTTCCCCCTTCTTTCTTTTTACTCTCCTCTTCTTTCTTCTTTGTCTCCTTTTACTTCCTCTTTGTGTCTCGGTTCCCCTTTCACTCATATCCTGTCTCTAACCCTCCTTCCGTCCTCTCCGCCCCTCCTTCCGTCCTCTCCGCCCCTCCCTCCGTCCACTCCTTCCGCCCAACACTGTCCCAAGGGCTTCCTCTTCCTGTCCCGGGACGGTTTAGCTATGGCGGATGCTGTTTAGTTCACACACACACACACACACACACACACACACACACACACACACACACACACACACACACACACACACACACACACACACACACACACACACACACACTTTACAGATGAGTGAGCGACCTTCGCCTTTGAGATCGACCTTGGCACTGCATATGAGGGAAGAGGATACAGTGCAGTACTTTCTTAACACATATGACTATCTTTCCCTCACCCTCCTCCTTCCTTCTCTCTCCTCCTTCTCTTACCCTCCTCCTTCCCTTACCCTCCTCCTTCTCTCACCCTTCTCCTCCTTCCCTCACCCTCCTCGTCCTTCCTCGCTCTTCCTGGTAATTTAAGAAACAGAGAAAAATAATGAATCAAAGAAACTGATAAAGACATTCATGGTTAGGTTAAGTTCAGTGCCTCGTGAATGATGTAAGGAATTTGAAACAGAGAGAAATCAACTGATAAAGACATTCATGGTTAGGTTAAGTTCAGTGCCTCGTGAATGATGTAAGGAATTTGTACACTCAAGGAACGAGAGAGAGAGAGAGAGAGAGAGAGAGAGAGAGAGAGAGAGAGAGAGAGAGTCTTTCATACAGCCTTTTTTCGTCACGTGTAAACTTATTATAATCAACCAATCGATTCTTTGCGCAGGTGAGGAGGAAGAGGAGGGGGAGGAGGAAGAAGGAGAGGAGGAGTAAGCGGAGGAGGAAGAAGAACAAAGAGAGATAAAATAGATGATAACTGGAAAATAGAAGAGAAACAGAAGGGAAGGGAGATGTAGTAATAATTATTAAGGAAACAGATGATAAAGGAAGGTTAAGAAATAATGGTGAATAATAACGAAGCAAACCAGAAGAAAGGGAGAAGAGGGAAAATATGTTCACCCCACTCAAGCTCTATCCACCCCACCAACAAGCCCTTTCCACTCCCACTCAAGCCCTCACCAGCCCCCTCCCCTCCCACTCAAGCCCTCACCAGCCTCCCCCCCTCCTCCCAGCCTCACCTCACCAGCCCCCACCTCCTCCCACTCAAGCCCTCACCAGCCCCTCCTCCCACCTCTCGCCCTCACCAGCCTCCTCCCACTCAAGCCCCTCACCAGCCCCTCCTCCCACTCCAGCCTCCTCACCAGCCCCTTTCAGACAACAACAGCAACAAATTCGGTCTACAGGTCCTCCGTCTAATGACAAGCAGCGGACCCGTTAGTCTGTCACCTACAAACTGTGGTACCTGGCCGCCAGCTGCTACTGCTCCCCTCCTCCTCCTCCTGCCCCCTCCTCCTTCCCCTCCTCCTCCTGCTGCTCCCTCCTCCTCCTGTTGCCCTCCTCCTTCCCCCCTCCTCCTCCTGCTGTTCTTTCGTTAACGCTATATTTCTTTTTCTTTGTTTTGGCTGTTACTTGGTGCTGTCTTTAGTGCTACGTCTCTGTTACTGTTACTTCGTAGTGCTAACGTCTCTGATGCTGTTACTTGGTGCTGTCTTAGTGCTAACGTCTCTGTACTGTTACTGGTGCTGTCTTTAGTGCTAACGTCTCTGTTACTGTTACTGTGCTGTCTTAGTGCTACGTCTCTGTTACTGTTACTTGCGCTGTCTTTGTGCTTACGTCTCTGTTACTGTTACTTGGCTGTCTTTAGTGCAACGTCTCGTTACTGTTACTTGGCTGTCTTTAGTGCTTACGTCCTGTTACGTTACTTGGTGCTGTCTTTAGTGCAACGTCTCGTTACTGTTACTGGTGCTGTCTTATGCTTACGTCTCTGTTACTGTTACTTGGTGCTGTCTTTAGTGCTAACGTCTCTGTTACTGTTACTTGCGCTGTCTTTAGTGCTACGTCTCTGTTACTGTTACTTGGTGCGTCTTTAGTGCTTACCTCTGTTACGTTACTTGCGCTGTCTTTAGTGCTTACGTCTCTGTTACTGTTACTTGGTGTCTTTAGTGCTAACGTCCTGATGCTGTTACTTGGCTGTCTTTAGTGCTAACGTCTCTGATGCTGTTACTTGGCTGTCTTTAGTGCTACGTCTCTGTTACTGTTACTTGGTGCTGTCTTTAGTGCTAACGTCTCTGATGCTGTTACTTGGCTGTCTTTAGTGCTTACGTCTCGTTACTGTTACTTGTGCTGTCTTTAGTGCTAACGTCTCGATGCTGTTACTTGGTGCTGTCTTTAGTGCTTACGTCTCTGATGCTGTTACTTGGAGGCGTTAAAATGTATTTGGAGAGCCTTATTATGGCTTGTCGATCATTAGGTCAAATGACTGTGTTACTGTGTATGTATAACTGTGTGTGTGTGTGTGTGTGTGTGTCTGTGTGTGTGTGTGTGTGCGAATGTTTATTGCGTATATGTACTGTGTATAAGTACGAACGTGTATGTACGTGAGAATGTGTATGTGCATATGTATATCCGCATGTGTATGTACGTGGATGAGTAGGTGCGTGTGTGTGTGTGTAGGTAAACAACATATGTGTAACGACTCATCCACCACATGTGTCGGGGTCAGGAAGGACTGCACACTGTGACGGGGTGCGGCCTACTGTAACTGGAGCAGGTGAGTGTGTCCCCAACCCTCATTCGCCCTCACGCCCCCTCGCCCCTCGTCCCCCTTCGCCCCTCACGCCCCCTTCGCCTCACGCCCCCCGCCCGTCCCCTCGCCCTCGTCCCCCGCCCCTCACGCCCCCTCGCCTCCCGCCCCACCTCCCCCTCACGCCTCGCCTCTGCCCCCTCGCCCCTCACTCTCACCTGAAGGTCTCTATGTTGGTGCTGGGGAAGAGGTGATGAGATATTAAGAAAGAAAATGTGTGTGTGTGTGTGTGTGTGTGTGTGTGTGTGTGTGTGTGTGTGTGTGTGTGTGTGTGTGTGTGTGTTGTGTGTGTGTGTGTGTGTGTGTGTGTGTGTGTGTGTGTGTGTGTGTGTGTGTGTGTGTGTGTGTGTGTGTGTGTGTGTGTGTGTGTGTGCTGGTACCTCATTATAGCTCACCCCTGAAGTATGATATATGAAAGAAGTATTATCCACTTATCGTTACTATTACACACACTAAGTATTTTCCTTAGCTGAATTACACCACACTACTGGATCTGCTTACTGCTGGTCTTTGGTGCTGGAGTTTGTACACACACAGCCACACTCCCTTCCACACCCTCCCTCCTTTACCTTCCCTTTCCCATCTCCTCACACTCACCTCCTCCCTCCCCCCCACTCTTACAGAACCTCCTCCTCCCTCCTCCCTCCTCCTCCACTCTCTCCCCACACTCCTCTGTGTGTCAATGTTGGTAGCGGTCTTGATGGCAGCTGGTAGTGGTGGTGGTACACGGGTGGTGGACGTGGTGGTGGTAGGGTGGGGGGGTAGTGTGGGGAGGGTAGTGGGGGGTAGTGGTGGTGAGTGTGGCGGGGTAGTGGTGGAGGTAGTAGGTAGTGGGGGGTAGTGGTGGGGGGGGTAGAGGGAAGACTGCATCTTTTCTGTCTGTCTCTTCTGTCTCTTCTGTCTGCTGGGATAAACATATATCTGTGTGTCTGTTGAAGGTATCTTTATCTGTTTGTGTGTTGCCCCTCTTTCTTCCTCTTTCTCCCCTAGTTATCCCTCTTCACCCTCTTTTCCCCCTTTTCTCTCCTTCCACCTCTTCCTCTACCTCCTCTTTTATCTCTCCTCTTCCTTTCTCTTTCTTAGTACACCTCCTCCTCTTCCCAGTTTACTATAATAACTAGAAACTCCTTGGGAGGTATAATTAAACTTATGACACTAATTATGCCTCTCGCTATAATGATGGGATATAATTAGTCTCAGGATGGCGGGGATGAGACTAATTGTGTGGCGGAGAGAGAGAGTGAGAGACGGGAAAGGAGGAAGTATTATGACAGAGAAGTTAAGTAGACCCTAGTCCTATTGAGACCCCAGTCCAGTAGACCCCAGTCCTAGTAGACCCCAGTCCTAGTAGACCCCAGTCCTAGTAGACCCCAGTACCAATAAGCCCCATAATAAGGGACCCTATAATTTCCCTAATTTTAATGGTTACTTTATATTGCTTGGTTGCCAGTTCCCAGTAGGATAGGGATATTTTAAGACTGGGGCCTATTAAGACTGGGGCCTATTAGGACTGATGTCTATTGGGACGGAATCTGTTGATTGGGGTCTATTAGAGCTGGGGCCCATTAGAACTGGGGTCCATTAAACCTAAAGTTCTCTGTCAGTGGCATCGGTTCTATTGTTATCTTCAAGTAAACCTTCAGTGTTGTGAAATTCGGCCGAAATTACTTACCAGTCGAACGCCAATGAAAGCCAGGCGAAAGTTAACGCCAGATGAGCACCAATTGAACGCCTGATGAGCTTCAAATGAAAGCCAGATGAACACCAAATGCACGCCAGGCGAAAGTGAACGCCAAATGCACGTCAGGCGAAAGCGAACGCCAGATGAACACCAAGCGAACGAGGTGAAGACTAGGATCGTAAACTCCCAGGAGGAACTTTCACGGTATGAACAGTCTTCCTTCAGAGTTTACTAGGTTCCAGCCTCCTGACGAAGTAGCAGACACACAGACGCCCTGGAAAAGTTTCTTCTAAAACTCACGAAGAAACAGGACAGAATTACTCAAAGATCCTGAAGTAAAAACAGAAATAAATTGTACCATTGATAAAAACAAACATCCACAACTGACGAGGGAAGAGCATGTATACTGAAGAGGTGTTAATCTATCTGACGAAGAGTATGAGACAAGACACCACGCGAGAGTTCATTAATATTCAGGTGAAATAAAGGATTATCCAGGTGATCCAAAATATCAAATCCTGTAATTATTTCCTTTAAAACACCAAAAATAAAAGATATGCTTGGGTATTTTGAGCTTTAGAAAAATCAACTATTAACCAACTCACATCAGTACTACAATTGCTGAGTACACCTGCAGTACCTCCAGATATTTGACGACAATGTAGAGATGACTAAGACCCTGAGAGATTCTTATTCAGAGTTCATGACGAAGCATAGAATACAAAACAGTGACCAAACCATCTGTTGAAGAGCTAGTGAGGACGCCGCCGCCTGTAGCAACCCACCAGAGTTCACGAAGGTGAGATGTGCTTAAAGAATACCTGAAGAGTACCTGAGGTGTACCGGAAGGTCGTGCAGCATGGCGTCGTGGGACCCTCTTAGGTATGGTGGTGAGGAGGCAGGGGATCACCGCTACACCGTCGAGGGTTTTGGTAGAACGGTTCACTAACGGAGGTGCCAGATGCTTCACCTTCTGACCCCTCAACCTACCGACAGCTGCTTACCTGAGAGGTGAGCTGGGAGGTGTGGTCAAGAGAGGAAAGGAGGCAAGAGGAGGAGGAGCAAAAGAGGATGGGGAGGGCATTGGGCAAGCGAGGATGAAGTGATGGCCAGGGGAAGGTTTGAACAAGAGAGGATGGGGAGGGCAGGGGAGATGTGAGGGAATGAAGGAGAGGGAAGGAGGTAAGAGAAGACGACACACCATCAAGACTAAACAACAACTAGCCAATATTTCTAACTTACTGAACCTCCTTCCTCATAACCATCGTCAAATATTATCGGTTTCTTCCTGACACGTTATTCCTACACCTCAGTCGAATCCTTGAGCTGTGTGTGGGTTTCGGCAACGTTTGAGTACTACACGAGGACATGTGTAGTATTTTGAGACACTTACTGTTTTAAAATACAAACCATCGGCTCATTTGTTCTATTTTAAACATGGGCTTCAGACCAAAGATATATTCCAAGTATGAATAATCTAATACCTTTTTAAGAGATTTTCAATACAGTGATTCAACAGGAAGTTATTGTTTTCACGGTGATTTAAGAAGAAAAACATTATGTTGTAATTTCAGCCAATATCGTTCTGCGGACGAGCGTGAAGGCCAGAGAAGACGTATTGAACCACCTGCCTACAGGGTCCCCGGCGCAAAGTTTAGGACACCATGATAATTCTGACGTTAGTGTCGATAACAGTATGAGTAAATATTAACCATTCAGGCTGTGGGGATTTACTGCTTATGTTAATCCCACAGTAGCAGTAACCAGGAACAGTAACAGTAGCAGTGACCAGGAGCAGTAACAGTGACCGAGAACAGTAGTAGTATAGCAGTGACCAGGAACAAAAGGAACAACCACGGAGTATTGTTTGACTTTCATTGCTCCAGAAACGCTAAAAAAAACTATTATCTTTAGGCAAACAATTCTCATAGCAGAGCAAACAACCTTCATAGCAGAGCAAATAGCACTCACAGTATGGCAAACAACTCTTCTGCAACCAAACAAACATTTTCACTATAACAAACAAACCTTTTATACACTATTAGAACAAACAATATTTTTCATTTCAGTAAAAATCCTTCATCACTATAACAATTTATTTAAACAAAAACAATAACAAGTTACCTAAGTATCAGAGTAAACAAGAATCATTAACTTCACAACAAACAACTTTATAATAATATCAAAAACAAAACAAAATAACTTAATCATTACACCAAACTACAGTAAACAACCTGATTATCACAAGGAGAGAGGTAAACAATGTTATTTAAAAATATCAACAAACAAGAAGAGTTTCCTGGCTCCCTGTTACCCGCAAAACCAGAGCACACACACACACACACACACACCAGAGAGAGAGAGAGAGAGAGAGAGATACCAGGAACAGCAGGAGCCGACAGGTATTAAACAACAGCCTCCTCCACCACACCTGTTGGTCGGCCGAGGGAAGGTAAGACCAGAAGAGAAAAGCTCCTGGTTTAAAAAAAAAAGAAAGTTAAAGGAGAAAACATCATTAACTAAGAAATTCTGGTTAAAAGTCCTGCTGTAACTCTTCACTCTCACGGAGATTAGTATTATGACGTCATGTTTGTTTTTTGTCAAACTCCTTTCCACTTCATACCGAAAGTGAGAGAGGAGGAAGAATGAGAAGAGAGACAGAAAGTTAGTTTTAATTATCAACTTCACGAATGATAAAAATGATTATTATTATATTTTTCTTCTTGGATTCTTCCCTTGTTCTCACCATACCTAGAGAGAGAGAGAGAGAGAGAGAGAGAGAGAGAGAGAGAGAGAGAGAGAGAGAGAGGAAGTTAAATAATAATGATATATAGATAGATAAGTTCATCATCATTATCTCATTGTGTTATAATGATAGTGACAGTGGTGCTGATGGTAAGGTGTGGTGACTTTCTACATGTTACTTCATCACTGTGCTTCTGTGTCCAGTATTTTTATTACTCAAAGACCACACTCCAAGAGTTTCTTGGGGGATGATGGTGGTGGAGGAGGGTTGTTGGAGATGGTGGTGAAGGGTGGAGGAGGTGGAGATGGTGGTGAAGGGTGGAGGAGTGTTGGTGGAGATGGTGATGAAGGGTGGAGGAGGGTGGAGATGGTGATGAAGGGTGGAGGAGTTTTGGTGAGATGGTGGTGAAGGGTGGAGGAGTGTTGGTGGTGAAGGTTATGAGAAGTACTGGTGATGACGATGCCTCTAATTGGCTGGGCTGCGGGGGAGCTATAAGTAGGTTGTGAGGGAGCTTATAAGCCAGGTCACTGTGAGCTATAAAGTAGGTTACCAGGAGCAATAAAGTAGGTCACTGTGAGCAATATGGTGGAACATAGTGATCGGGGTAAAGTGTTTTTTATTTTTTACTTCATTCTAGTTTTGTAAATATCTGGGGTGACCTTATGTTCAGTGAGTCGAGCTGGACACATATAGAGGACAGTTTATTTACTTTACCTCTCTCTCTATTTGATTTATCCTACGGTGTAAATGTCTGTCTCTCCTTAATATTTTTCTTCTTGTGCTGAGAGACAAGGAAGGAGCGTGGCTGTCTCCCTACGTGTAATCCACCTCTTCATAATTTATTGGTAAGCTGCTTCACTATTACCGTAAGAAGCATTACTTTAATTAAATTCTGTATAATTAACAAAGAGTCAATTACTGTGAACATCTGTGATTAATTATTATAGAAAGGTAAAATATATTGTCGTTGAGTTTGTTTGATATTTTATACGATGTTTGAGTCCCTAGAGTACCGGGAGGATAAGTTCATCAGTCACACCTATGTCATCCTTGTCATTTTTACTTGTGTGAGGATTAACGTAGGTATAAAGACATGAAGGTAGGGAGATAATTTTAGAAGAAAGTGATGGAAGAGATATTTGTTTAGCGTCAAGAAATGGTCAAAAATACAACTATATTGTACACTTTATCTTCAACTTGACACACAGTAAAAAAAAATCATTTCTAAATTTAAAGAGTTAAATACGTAACTGAACGAAGTACAATGAT
>NW_024712247.1:0-11747 GCF_018991925.1 Homarus americanus | reverse complement strand
GCTAGGCTGAATAAATAGTACATAAATGGAGCACATACATAATATACATACATAATATATAATCCAGCATACATAATATACATCCACCTCCCTCCCCCCTATACGCTCATAGCAAAGTCTTGAGCGGACCTTTTCTTCTGGATCCGTTCTGAGCGTCGAGGGACTTCATCACTGGGAAGGGTATGGGACTCAACACTGGTGGCGGGGCCAGCAGAAGGCATTGTTACGGGCGGAGAAAACGGCGGTTCCTCCACCACACACGACCACTGGGTAACCGCACCTGGTAGTCCCGTGACCTGCCGAGACCCATGACTACGCCTACTTTGTCCCAACGTAGGGAGGTCGGGTCCTGAATACGGACTTGGGTGCCGACACTCAACCTGGGGAGAGAACGGGCGTGGTCGTTGTAACGGGCGACGACGTCCTGAACACGTTCGGCGGCTCGGCGATCACAATCCTCTGTCTTGGCCTGCCACTCCCTGGAGAAGGATTGAGGGTGAGCAGGGACACAAGAACGAAGGCGTCCATACAAACCTGGGCAGGGAGCGTCTGGTGAAGTAGGTGGTTGCGGAGTTCAAGAAGACCGGTCGAAGGCCCGTGTCAATGTTCTTGAAGGCCACCGGCGATGAGAGGTGCTTCAGGGATTTGACAGCAGCTCCAGCGTGGCCGTTGGACTGCGGGTAATGGGGCGGTGACAACACATGCCGGACTCCCCATCGGTCGAGGAACACAGCAAAGTCCCGGCTTGTGAACTGAGGCCCTCCGTCGGTTCGCAGGCGTACAGGAACGCCCACGTCACGGAAGTAGTGGCGGAACTTGCTGATGGTGGCGGCAGACGTCGTGTCATTACCGCCCTTGATGACAACCGGCCAACCAGAGAGACGGTCGACGATAACCAGGAAGGACTTTCCTGACACACAGAAAAAGTCGGCCGACACAGACTCAAAGGGGCGGGTGGGGTTGTCGTCACTCATGAAGGGTACCTGCTGCTGGCTGGGTTGTAATACGTGGCGGGGCTTACACACCTGGACAGCATTGGGGATGTCGGGGTCGATGCCAGGCCGAAACACAGTCTGTCGTGCACGTCGTTTGGTGGCCTCAGCTCCACGGTGACTGTCGTGAAGGCGAGCCAAGGCGTGGGGACGTGATGCAGCAGGGACAACTACCGAAGGAGAGGTGTCACTGGCCAGAGGTAGGGGTAGGGCGGCAGCAGGGTAGTTGCTGCTCCCTTCATGCACCCTGTTGGCGTAATTTGCCTCGAGAATCGGTGTTGGGAAGTCCTGGGAGATGATGGCCAACTCTTGACAATGTCTGTAGGACAGCAAGGGAGTCGGGACACCATTATGCACGTCAATCCAGGCCTGACACGACCTGTTGCCAAAGGTGACATGTGCATAGAGTGAACCCAGGGCTGGGGCCATATGTGAACCATCTGCCGTGACGCAGAGGTCCTCGGGAGGCGGTCCCAGATCGCTTGGAGAGAGCCCCAAGCATCGCAAATGCTGGGGACCGATGACTGTAGCATCAGCGCCGGTGTCGGGCAACATCTGAAGACGGGATGACACACCGCCGTAGGTCACGATGACGCTGATGTACTGGGGGGCTTTGGTCCTGGGATGCGAGGAGTACACCCTCCTAAAATGGGTCGGGCTTTGTCCAGGGTCGTCGTGCCTCTGATTTGGCGACTGTGGGCGGCCCTCACTGGTAGAAGGGCGCCGAAGCTTCCGCCGACGCTGTCCCTTGCGTTCGTGGGTAGGGCAACACTTGTCATAGTGGCCCAGACGACCGCACACATTGCACTGTACGTACTTAGCTGGGCACCGCACTGTGAGCGACCAGTGGCCCATACGGTCACAACTGTTGCAGGTAGACTGAGCAGCTGGACACACCTGTGTTCCGTGCTGCTTACCACAGTTGTTACAAAATGAACCGGGCGTGGACGTGGTGGGCGAAGGCGTAGGAGCAGACTTCTTGTCCTTCTTGTATCGGGACACAGCGCGTACAGCTGTAGGGGGAGCTCGGATGGCAGAGGTGGCACACCTGGCAGCCTCATAGGAGCGACATATCGTCAACACATCCTGAAGGGAAGAGGAAGAGTCGAGGGAGGTGAGGCGTTGGACAAGTTCCTCGTCCTTGACACCCATCAGGATCACCTGCTTCAACTGGGTCTCCTCGCACTGCTGGTGGTGGCCTAAACATATATCTACCTCTTCCGAGGCTCTCTTAAGACGTACATAAAAGGCGTCAAAAGACTCACCCTCCATCTGTCTACAGCTAAACAATTCCCTCCTGCGCAGAGCTTCATTCTGCTGTCCTTTGATGTGCCGTTGTAGAACGTCCAGTACCTCCTCTACAGACAGCGAAGAGGTTGGGGGTACCTGCAACGTACGTTCTAAGACACGCTGAACTTCCAAGGACAGGCACATACGCAGCTGGATGAGTTGTTTAGGCTGTGACAAACTCTGGAGATCCACCATTGTAGCATAATCAGCCCACCGCCGCCGCCATTCGCGAAAAGTCTGGAAATTTACATCAGGCTCCAAGATGGGCGGTGTTTGAGCTGCTGCTTTAGGTGGGGCTGGGGGGCGTGAAGGAAGCATGGATGAGGTATCTGAACCATTCAGTACCGAGGCAGTGTTAGAGCCAGGGGCTTGGTTAACAGTGAGGCGAGATATCAAGGCTTCAAACCGTGCACTGTCTTCCATTCTCCGTTGGTGGTCTCGTTCTGCCTCTGCTTGCCTTCTGTGCTCATCCGCCAAACGTCTGTGAGCTTCATCCTCGCGTCTCTCATCTCTCATAAACTTCATTAAGGCAATTATCTCTGGAGATAACGCTGAATGTTGAGGTGAAGGGCTGCGCGATGTTGTGGGAGCTGGGCCGGCCTGGTCATCCATCTCTGGGGGACTATCATCCGCTTGACTCATCCAGGCGCTGGGTCCACGGCTACGTAAGGCATGAGACATAACTACTTTATCTGTGTACTGTGTCTTAAATCAGTGTTGACCGGTCAGCCCGTCGTATCAACAAGATTTCAGACAAAAAAATTTAATTAAATACACAGATAAGTAGGTTATATATATAAAATATATATAATGAAGCCGCGCGGTCAGCAAGTGTTAGTACATGTATGTGTGTGTGTGTGTGTGTGTCCCGGGCAGAGCGTCTCGCCCCAGCTGTGAGGGGGGGTGGAGGCGGCGCTGTGAGGGAGGGGGGTGGAGACAGGAGTAGCTCAGTCGCTCTCTGTAAACGGTCAGAGGAGGGTGCGCTGAGCTCTACACCCCACAAATGCCCAGAACATGCCGTATACCTTGGAAATCCGTTCGAACAAGGTCACACATGAATGGCACGAAACACACAATGCACTAAACACTTCACAGAAAATCACTGTCACTGACACTGCTCAAAGTTGCGAAATTCTTCGAGGGATGACGCGGGGTTGACCCAAGGCGGGGATCCATCAGCCGGCTTTCCACAAACTTGCACTAATCACTCGTAATAATCCAGTAAAACTACGCACTGCGCCATGTTAGATGTTCTGGGTAATAAGTTCTATATACAGGAGAGAACACAAACACCTGTATAGTTTTGTAGGTTCGGTTTACTGGATAAGAGTATGTACACAGAGGTGGATAGCACTGCTCCCTAGCTAAGGTCCTGGTCAACTGCTATAGACGACGTATGGCAAGTGATACATTAGCAGCTTCCATACGTCGCCAGGCACATTAATTAAGCATGTGGGATATGGTAATAACATTGCCACACGCTGCTAGCTAGGCTGAACAAATATAAATGGAGCACATACATAATATACATACATAATACATAATCCAGCATACATAATATACATACAGTGGTGACTGTGGGGGAGTTGATCCTGTAGGTGCAGCAGGTGGTGGTGGTGGACTGTGGGGGAGTTGATCCTGTACGAGCAGCAACAGCAGGTGGTGATGGTGGACTGGTGAGGGAGGGGATCCTGTAGGCACAGTGTCAGCAGCAGGTGGTATTGGTGGACTGTGGGGGAGGTGATCCTGTAGGTGCAGCAGCAGCAGCAGGTGGTGGTGGTGGACTGTGGGGGAGTTGATCCTGTAGGTGCAGCAGCAACAGCAGGTGGTGGTGGTGGATTATGGGGGAGGTGATCCCAGGCAGGACAGGCGGTGGTGGTGACCGGGGACATCCCATGCAGGTGGTGGCGACCGTGGAGTTGATCCTGTAGGAGCAGCAGCAGCAGGAGCAGCAGGTGGTGGTGGAGGACTGTGGGTGAGGTGATCCTGTACGTGCAGCAGCAGCAGTAGCAGCAGCAACAACAACAAGAGCAGCAGCAGGTGGCAGGCCGTGGGGAGTTGGATCCGCAGGCAAGGCAGCAGCAGGTGATCGTGAACTGGGGAGTGATCCTGCAGGCAAAGGCAGGTGGTGGTGGTGGATTGGGGGGGAGTTGATCCTGTAGGTGCAGCAGCAGCAGCAGCAGGTGGTGGTGGACTGTGGTGGAGTTGATCCTGTAGGTGCAGCAGCTGAAAGCAAAAACAACATAAGCAGCAGCAGCAGGTGGTGGTAGTGGACTGTGGGGTAGTTGATCCTGTAGATGCAGCAGCAGCAGGTGATGGTAGTGGAGTGTGGGGGAGTTGATCCTGTAGGTGCAGCAGCAGGAGCAGGTGGTGGTAGTAGACTTTGGGGGAGTTGATCCTGTAGGTGCAGCAGCAGCAGCAGCAGCTGCAGGTGGTGGTGGCGGCGGCCTGTGGGGGAGTTGATCCTGTAGGTGCAGAAGCAGGTGGTGGTGGTGGCCTGTGGGGGGAGTTGATCCTGTAGCTGCAGCATCAGCAACAGGTGGTGGTGGTTGACTGTGGTGGAGTTGATCCTGTAGGTGCAGCAGGAGCAGCAGTAGCAGGTGGTGGTAGTGGGCTGTGGGGGAGTTGATCCTGTATTTGCAATGTCAGCAGGTGGTGATGGTGGACTGTGGGGGAGGTGATCTTGTAAGTACAGCCGCAGCAGCAGGTGGTGGTGGACTGTGGGGGAGGTGATCTTGTATGTGCAGCAGCAGTAGGTGGTGGTAGGAATCGTGGGGAAAGTTGATCCTGGGTGCAGCAGCAGCAACAACAACAAAGAGCAACAGGTGGTGGTGGTTGACTGTGGGGGAGTTGATCTTGTAGGTGCAGCAGGAGCAGCAGTAGCAGGTGGTGGTAGTGGGCTGTGGGGGAGTTGATCCTGTATTTGCAATGGCAGCAGGTGGTGATGGTGGACTGTGGGGGAGGTGATCTTGAAGGTACAGCCGCAGCACCAGGTCGTGATGGACTGTGGGGGAAGTGATCTTGTATGTGCAGCAGCAGTAGGTGGTGGTAGTGGACTGTGGGTGAGTTGATCCTGTATTTGCAGCAGCAGCAACAACAACAAGAGCAGCAGCAGGTGGTGGTAGTGTACTGTGGGGGAGTTGATCCTGTAGGTGCAGCAGCAGCAACAGTAGGTGGTGGTGGTGGACTGTGGTGGAGTTGATCCTGTAGGTGCAGCAGCTGCACCACCAGCAGCAACAACAACAACAACATAAGCAGCAGCAGCAGGTGGTGCTAGTGGATTGTGGGGCAGTTGATTCTGTAGGTGCAGCAGCAACGGCAGGTGGTGGCGGTGGACCGTGTGGAAGTTGATCCTGTAGGTGCAGCAGCAGCTGCAGTTGGTGGTGGTATACTGTGGGGGAGTTGATCCTGTAGGTGCAGCTGCAGCAGGTGGTGATGGACTGTAGGGGAGGTGATCCTGTAGGTGCAGCAGCAACAGCAGGTGGTGGTGGTGGGCTGTGGGGGAGTTGATCCTGTAGGTGCAGGAGCAACAGCAGGTGGTGGTGGACTGTGGGGGGATGTGATCTTGTAGGTGCAGCAGCAGGTGGTGGTGGACTGTGGGGTAGTTGATCCTGTAGGTGCAGCTCCAGAGTGGTGGTGGACTGTGGGGGAGTTGATGCCCTAGGTGCAGCAGCAACACCAACAACAGTAGCAGGTGGTGGTAGTGGACTGTGGGGGAGGTGATCCTGTAGGTGCAGTAGCAGCAGGTGGTGATGGTGGACTATGTGGGAGTTGATCCTGTAAGTGTAGTGGCAGCAGGTGGTGATGGTGGACTGAGGGGGAGGTGATCCTGTAGGTGCAGTGGCAACAGGTTGTGGTGATGGTGGACTGTGGGGGAGGTGATTCTGTAGGTGCAGTGGTTGCAGGGGTGATGGTGGAGTGTGGGGGAGTCGATCCTGTAAGTGCAGAAGCAGCAGGTGGTGGTGGTGGAGTGTGGGGGAGGTGATCCTGTAGGTGCAGTGGCAGCTGGTGGTGATGGTGGAGTGTCGGGGAGGTGATCCTGTAGGTGCAGCAACAGCAGCAGGGGGTGGTGGTGGGCTGTGGGGTAGTTGATCCTGTAGGTGCAGCAGGAGCAGCAGCAGGTGGTGGCGGTGGTGGACTGTGGGGGAGTTGAAGCTGTAGGTGCAGCAGCAGCAGGTGGTGATGGTGGACTGTGGGGGAGTTGATCCTGTAAGTGTAGTGGCAGCAGGTGGTGATGGTGGACTGAGGGGGAGGTGATCCTGTAGGTGCAGTGGCAACAGGTTGTGGTGATGGTGGACTGTGGGGGAGGTGATTCTGTAGGTGCAGTGGTTGCAGGGGTGATGGTGGAGTGTGGGGGAGTCGATCCTGTAAGTGCAGAAGCAGCAGGTGGTGGTGGTGGAGTGTGGGGGAGGTGATCCTGTAGGTGCAGTGGCAGCTGGTGGTGATGGTGGAGTGTCGGGGAGGTGATCCTGTAGGTGCAGCAACAGCAGCAGGGGGTGGTGGTGGGCTGTGGGGTAGTTGATCCTGTAGGTGCAGCAGGAGCAGCAGTAGGTGGTGGCGGTGGTGGACTGTGGGGGGAGTTGAAGCTGTAGGTGCAGCAGCAGCAGGTGGTGATGGTGGACTGTGGGGAAGGTGATCTTGTATGTGCAGCAGCAGTAGGTGGTGGTAGTGGACTGTGGGTGAGGTGATCTTGTTGGTGCAGTGGCAGCAGGTGGTGATGGTGGACTGTGGGGGAGTTGATCCTGTAGGTGCAGCAGCAGCCGCAGCAGCAACAACAGCAGCAGCAGCAGGTGGTGGTAGTGGACTGTGGGGGAGTTGATCCTGTAGGTGCAGTGGCAGCAGGTGGTGATGGTGGACTATGGGGGAAGTGATCCTGTAGGTGCAGCAGCATCAGGTGCATGGTGGACTGCAGGGTGACGGTGGAGGCCACCGTGGGGGAGGATGTGGTACTGTAGTCGTAATTCATCGTACATCCTTCACGGGACAATTAACGTCGCACCTTAATAACACCTGAACCACCACCACCTACCTCCCCGGCCCGCCTCCACGGCCTCACTTGGGTTTTGGTTGTCCCAGCCATTGTTTAATTCGTGTCTTATTTATCTCAGGTATTGTTTCAGTCGTTTTTTTGGTTTGTCCCAGCCTTTGTTTGGCGAGTTTCTTGTTTAACTCGTAATTTGTCTTTTGTCTTGTTTACTTTATTTACATTTTCAGTTATTGCTTAATATCCTGTATATCTCACATTTGATCTCCTGCTCTGTTTGATGCGCTTTTTGTTTACATCCTGTCTTGTATATGTGGTTTTATTTTCCTGTTAACGTGTGTCTTGTTTGCCTTACACCTTGTTTTATTATTACTATTTTTATCTAGTAATTTATTTTGTACTTTGTTTAACTTGTTTCTTGTGCTATGTTATAATATTTTGTCGAAATTGTTTGCATATGTTGTTTATTTCTTACTAGTTTCTCTTGCTTTGACTAATACTGTTTACCTTGTTTGTTTTAATGTTCAGTGTATATATTCGGATCTTGTTTACCACGTAGGTACCTTGTTTGTCTAGTCGCTCGGTTAAGAAAGTCTTCCTGTCAGTGTTATGTTGTTGTCGCCATATTTCTGTTGTCAACTCGAGCAGACTTCAAGTGTCAGTTAAACCACAGGTATGGCTGAGGCGTTGGTCTGCAGGTTTGTCTTAGTTGTGGTGGTGGTGTTGTTAGGTGTGGTGGTGGTGTGGTGTGTTAGGTGTGATGTGTTAGGTGTGGTGATGGTGTGGTAGTGGTGTTGTGTGTGGTGTTGGTAGTATTGTGTGTAGTATGTTAGGTATGGTGATGTGTTAATTGTGGTGGTGGTGGTATTGTTAGGTGTGGTGGTGGTGCTGATGTTGTGTCAAGTGTGGTGGTGTCTGATCCAGGGTGGCGGAAGTGGAGAAGGAGGAGGAGGTGAAGAAGGAAATGGGAAAGAAGGTGGTGGTGTAGGAGGAGGAATAAATTGTAATAAGAACAGACAAAGAAGAAAATAAGTAGAAAAGAAGAAGAAAATAGAAGAAAACGAAGAACGTGTTGGTAAGAGAGAGGAATCAGGGAGTGCCGAGGAAAATTAGTACAGAAACTGGGGTAGACAGAGGCAAATGCTTAAAGAACCTTGCCCATAGTTTAACCATGCCGGGGGATCGAACCCAGGTCCGCTCGCTTGCGAGGCGAGCTTGCTTGACCATTACGCCACAGATACGAACACGTACGGCTCACCTGAAGATTAGTCCCTGCAGTTTATTTTACCCTAAGATTAACCTCTAACACTTTTTTGGGGAGATTAAGTTGGGTTGGGTTAGTTTAGATTAGATTAGGTTAGGTTAGGTTAGATTATAATTAGGGTGGTTAATCTTAAGGTGAAATAGCTGGACTAATCTTCGTTGATCCCATACAGTCAAGTTAACAAAATGCAAGCTGTATGGGATTAGATTTAACTATTAATCTATGTACTGTTACCAAACCTAACATAATGTAACGTAACATTACGTAATGTAACGTAACGTAACGTAATTTATAATAGAATAATATAAAAAATTTAAAACTTAAAACTAATGAAAAAATACAGCAAACGAAAAAGAAAAATGATTTGTCGATGTATTATTATTATTATTATTATTATTATTATTATTATTATTATTATTATTATTATTATTATTATTATTATTATTATTAAGCCCTAGTACATCGACTATTGTTAAGCCACCAAAGAATTACTAAAAATTTCGTTTTTTCCTACACCACTCAGTTTGAGTGTTCAGCCCCGCCCACTGACTACCGACCAGCCGCCATCATATTAATAACTTTCATTTTGTTTTAATTTAGTATTATTTCATAATAGATAAAAGCCTAAATCGGTTGTGATATCTGCTATTATAAATTAATTAACGAATTTATATATTGTTACGTAGTACTATCTTATATATCGGTTCGGTAATATTAGATAAGTGGGATCTTTTTAAGCGGAGTTTAAATGGCTGCCGGTGGACGTGTTGTTGTCAACTGGGGAAAGGATTTAAAGTGTAAGTTAACATGAACAACAGTGCCTTAG
Source organism: Homarus americanus (assembly GCF_018991925.1). Lineage (NCBI taxonomy): Eukaryota > Metazoa > Arthropoda > Malacostraca > Decapoda > Nephropidae > Homarus > Homarus americanus. The sequence goes on along the minus strand of NW_024712247.1, from coordinate 2,391 downwards.
CGTGTGACTAAAAAGGATTAAAGTTTTTATGAGAACGCCAAGAAGAGACGACAGTGCTCTGATATACAGTAGAGTTTAGACTAAAAATGGTTGAAAAACTTAGGAAAAGGATGGTCGTCTGGGCTCTGATTCGGTTGTTTGGGTAGAGCGAAGTAATCATTCGTCCTTTTAATTAGAAATGAACAGTCAAAATAAATGGAATGCTTTCTATCAGCGGTTCAGAAACAGTTGCATTCCAAATAACAAGATGTATATAAAAAACTGCCGACAAAGCGGTGCTCTTTAAGGGAAGATAATGCACCAAGTCTGTAAGAGAAAGTTCACCTGACCATGACATCAGCCCGCAGTGTCTACCTCCTAACGCCCCTGGTATGTTATAGTCAATGAATCAAGGGATCATTGCACATTTGAAGAAGCTTAACACGCCAAAGCCTCTTAATGGCATGTTAAATGCTGGTGAAGGTGGTGATCTCGACGCTGCACGAGGCTCCTGGATAAATTACAATATTTATCACACCATCACTGAACCCCGAGTCCTAGCCAGACGTTACACAAGCTACAGGTAATAGTGTTGTGGTGCAAACTATGGCCTTCAGTGGTAAATGAGTCAGAGGTTCACTGATTCAACTGTAGAAATCAAGTTTCCTTGAAATAGTAAAATTGTTCCAGGGTTTGATGTCATGGACACCCAGGACCTAGATAATAAGCCTTGTGAAGTGTAAGAATCACATACAGCAGAGTTAGTTCACCCAGTTGTGGATGTGTTTTCCTAACTTTGCTGTTGGGGAAGTAAAGGTGGTCGAGTGTAGTATTGGTCACATTACCTTGTATACCTACAAAAAGCTTAACTCTCACTATGTTGTATCCATACTGACCTTAACAACTCGCCAGGCTTACGTGATCCACATTCACAAGAGAAGTAATTTTTCCCTGCCTTCGAACTGACTGACGAGGACACTAACCTGGCAAGGGGATTATAGGCACAAACCCACTTTAAGAAAAGTAAAAAACATGAATGACAAGTCTCTCGAGTCACTGAGGACCTGACCACCCACCACCAGCACCTGTACCACTTAGTCATACCGTAAGTGCAAACAGTCATTAGTGCATATTTTTGGCAACGATGTGTTTTTGGGCGCGGCCTTAATGACAACAGACAAAACGAACCAATTAAACCAAACCTAAAGATCTTGAGATATTTTAAAGTTGAATTTGGTTGGGTGGTTTTGCTTATCGTCATTATCAGTTTAGTCATGGTTAGACCAGAACCTACATTGTTGTCAGAAATTTGTCATGAATAATTCATTTTAATAATTGTTAAGACCATTATCGCAGTCTTTAGCACCATGGTACCTGCAGTATCATACACTTACATTAAAACAAACTAAACCAACCAACTAAACCTACCTAATCTAACATTACCTAATATAACCGAACCTAACCTAACCTTACTTGGTAAAGATTCGAAAATGGTCACTTTATTGGATTTTCGTCGGAAATTTATATTTTTCGATTTTCACTTGAAAATTTTATTTTTATCGCACAGAGTGGGCAGGGCTTTGAGGTAAAGGGAAATCGTGAGGTAAAACACGCAAAACGCTGACGAAATTAAACCTAACCTAATTTGATTATCACAGAAATGTTAGGAGTAATTTTTAAGAACGGGTGCCCGGGTTAAGGAGCCAAGTTAGGAAACATTCCAATAGAAGAAAACTTCTTCAGTTTAATTAAGAACATCCCAAAAATGGCGGAGGAAATAAATTTTTACCAAATAAAAAAAAATGATCAAGAACCTAACCTCAGTCAATCAAGAGTACCGTCCCCATATATATGAGGGTTGGCGACCACAGTCCTCCACTCTAAACTTTCTCGGACTGTTTTTAACAATCCCCCAAGGTTTTAATTTCATCATCCACCCCAGTCGTTGCCTTCCCCTGGCCCTTTTACCCTCAACTTTGTCCATTAATATTTCTGTTATTATCCCCTCGTCCCTAATTATATAACCAAAGTGTCTCATTTTTTTATGTACAGTTGGGGACATTTCCGACTAGTACACTCAGCGTTGTCAATCCATTCTTTCCGTGAGGTGTGAACCCCCGTGAGTATCTGAACGTGAATCTGAAGCCTCTAAGTTACTCGGTGAGACATGAGGTGCACACAGTAGCCTGGGACCACAATGATATAATTTGTCTCCATACATGTGCCCGGCAACGTTGACATAGATAATTAGTGTAGTATGGACGCTTTTCATTCACCTAACGTGGAGTAAATAATACCTGTCCTGCAGTGACAATGTAATGCTGAAAAAGGAAAAAATCTACCACTTTATTTATCCTCAACAAAGTCTAAGGTGTTATAGTGCCAGGCTTTATGGAGTGTGGTGTGGTGGTG
>NW_024712246.1:0-10608 GCF_018991925.1 Homarus americanus | reverse complement strand
TGTGTTAAAAGGGCTATAAGTCTTGAATTTAATATTTTTTCCAATAGTTTCCCGGTAATTTCTAATAAAGATATTGGCCTGTAGTTTAATATTTCCTTATTGTCCTTACCCTCCTTAGGAATAAATATCATTTTAGTATATTTTAGTTTGTCTGGAAAGTAACCAGTTATTAAGCATGCGTTATAAATGTTAAATAGTGAATTTAAAATGTTTTCAGGTAGATTCATGATCATATTTCGTGTAATACCTGTGAGCCCAGGGGCTTTTTCCTTAAATTTCCTCAGACAGTGCATCATTTCTCCCATGGTTATTATTTGATTATTAGGTACTGTTATAGTCTATATTGCCTCAGTATCTTTCTATGTATTTGTCTTCTCCCATTTCTTCTTCTATCCTTTCTTCGTGTTCACTATCAAAATCTTCATTTTCCTCATCTGATATTTTAAAAACTTTACCCATTCCCTTTTGAATGCTGACTCTTGTTCATTTTCCTCGTGCAATTTTGTTCCATTTTGGTCTTTAATGTATGGTGTTTTTTGCTTGTTGTGCCCCATCATCTTGTTTATGGAAGTCCAAAATGTTTTTGTGTCTTTAGTCATGTCAGCCGCCATTATAATATCATTCCATTTTTTATTGTTTGCTTCCTTACATGCGTCTCTTAATTTTATCTGTAGTGCTATCTGTGTCGTATATAGCCATCTGTGCCGTGGGGTAAGAGGAGGGGAGTGTGGGGAAGGACGACCTCCTTGCCACGCTGTTAAGGCAGCTGGGGCAGTTGAGGAGTGAGGTTGACACTCTAAAGGGGGAAAATGAAGCCCTCAGGACGGAACTCCTTCAGGTAGGTGTCCTGCCTAGCAGGACACCTGCGAAGGAGGAGCAGGCGTGGAGAGTGGTTGTCTCCAAGGGGACTAGGGTCAGGCTTAGGAAAGCTGACCAGGGTGTGGAGTGCAGTAACCCTTACCAGGTGCTGCAGGAAGCTGGAGAGGAAGAGAAGAGGCAGGACGGTATGGATCAAGGAGAGGAAAGGGCAGTTGTACAAACCCTGCCCACAGGTAAGGTCGTGGTAGTTGGTGACAGTCAGGTGAGGTTTATGGATAGGGCTTTTTGTGCGAGAGATAGGAAACGTAGGACTAGGGTATGTTTTCCTGGGGCTGGGATAGGGCATGTAGCCGAGAGGTTAGACAGAGTTTTGTCAGGGGAGGGTACCAATCCAGTAGTGTGTCTTAGTGTGGGAGGAAACGACATAGGTAAGGTTAGGAGTGAGGAACTTTTCAAGAGGTATAGGGAGGCGCTGGGGAAGATTAGAGATAGGGGAGGGATCCCGATAGTATGTGGTGTCTTGCCTAGAAGAGGGGTTGGTCGTGAATGGCTGTCCAGGGCAATTGCTATTAATTGCCGACTGGAAAAACATTGTGCAAACAATGGTTGGGCATTCATTGATGATTGGCAACGATTTTATGGCAACGACTACCTGTACTGTCGCGACGGAGTACACTTGTCTCGTGAGGGGGTAAAGACGTTGTCTGCATCCCTGGAGCGTGAAATTGTCACTCCGAAGGGGGGTTTCGCCAGTAGAGAGGGGTCGGGGAAAATGGGAGTCAAAAAACAAGCAGGTCCTGGGAAGTAGTGAAACAGAAGTAGATAATGCTGAAAATATAGTTAGTCATAATAACAAACATCAAAGTAATAAATGTAAAACAGATAGAAACGGAAGAAATATATTGAGTGTTTATTATACTAATAGTAGAAGCCTGTGTAACAAAATGGACCAGCTCAGGGCCATTGTTAGTAAAGAGAACATAGATATAATTGCAATAACGGAAACATGGATAAATTCAAACAGCAAGCATTAATTGGCAGAATTTCATATTCCAGGATATAACCTATTTAAATTTGACAGAGTAGGAAGGAGAGGTGGCGGTATAGCAGTGTATATCAGGGTGTCATTAAAAAGCTGCAATAAATCAAACATTAAAACAAATAGCGACAATGAAAGTATTTGGGTAGAGATTGGTGAGGGCAGTGAATCCGTAGTCATTGGTGTTATATATAGACCACCTAATTTGAGTAGGAACGATGGTAAATTGCTATGGGAGGAAATAAAGAAGGCATCTGATAGAAACAATGTATGTATTCTAGGCGATTTCAACTTTTCAGGCATAGATTGGAAAATCAACTTAGCGATAATGAATCTGAAGATTTTCTAGAAGTAGTACAAGATAGTTTTTTATATCAATTCATAAACTCGCCCACTAGAGGAAATAATATCCTCGATTTAGTTCTCAGTAATAATGAAAATCTAGTAAAAGATGTTGGGATTGGAAACGAACTAGGAAACAGTGATCATAAAGCCATATATTTTAACATAATATGGGATGGCAGGAAGAAGGAAAATTCGGCCTTAATCCCGGATTTTAGGAAGGCTAATTACTGTAGCTTAAGGAGAGACCTAAGGGATGACCCTATGGTCAAAAGATTAATCCCCCCCCCCACCTCCGGAAACTGTCAACTTAGGACGGATAACCCCTTTTAATTTAATTTAGCAGCTACTTATGAACAATTTATTATGCATAACTCTAATAATGCCCAAAATAAACACATCCAAAAGAAAAAATTCAGATCGATACGGAACCAACCAAATGGATGAATAACACAGACTCTAGGATCTTTCTAGGAAAAAGAAAGGAGAAAAGTTAAGAAAGGCGAAAATCACTTACTTGGTTACTATCAGAACCTAACAAGACAGGTAAAAACAGAAATTAGGAAAGCAAAGAGAAATTATGAAATCAAGGTAGCAAATCTAATCGAAAAATAACCCCAAAGCTTTTTATCAATCAGCAAATCAAAAGGTTAGGAGATACAATAGGTCCCTTAAACTACGACAGGAGAAATGACTGATGATGAGTTAGAAATGTGTAAGTACGTTAAATAGTCATTTTTCGGCCTGTATTCACAAATGAAACCTAGCACAGTTTCCAGAAGTTCATAAGGTATATAACGACAGTATAGAAAATATGTTGATGAACATCAATATTACTAGTAACGATGTGCTTAAAGTAATTAACAAACTGAAGCTCTCATAAATCGCCTGGTCCAGACGAGGCATATGCTAGAATATTAAAAGAATGTAGAGATGAGTTGAGTAATCCATTAGCAGTTTTATTTAATAAGTCATTAGAATCGGGCCTAGTGCCAGAAGCTTGGAAACTTGCAAATGTAGTTCCGATTTTCAAAAAGGGTGATAAATCACTAGCATCAAATTACCGTCCCATTAGTCTCACGTCAGTCATAGGCAAGTTGCTAGAGTCAATTATTGCTACAAAAATCAGAAGCCACCTTGAAACATTCAACTTAATTCATTCTTCTCAGCACGGGTTCACCCAGGGACGTTCTTGTCTCACAAATATGCTTAGCTTTTTCTCAGAAGTATATGAAGCGGTAGATAATGATAAGTCATATGATATAATTTATTTAGATTTCAGTAAAGCATTCGATAGAGTCCCTCATGAGAGATTGATAAGGAAGGTAGAAGCACATGGAATAGGTGGATCAGTATTAAAATGATTAGGTCATGGTTAACTGGTAGGAAACAAAGAGTCAGCATATAAATGGATTGAAGTCAGACTGGGGTGCGGTCAAAAGCGGAGTTCCCAGGATCTGGTATTAGGCCCCTCTGTTGTTTGTTATATTCATTAATGATCTTGATTTAGGCATAACTAGCAGGATTAGTAAATTTGCAGATGATACCAAAATGGGGAGAGTGATAAATTCAGACAGTGACTTTGAACACCTTCAAAGAGATCTAGATACCTTACATGAGTGGTCAGTAGACTGGCAAATGAATTTTAATAGTGATAAATGCAAGGTACTACAGATAGGGAAGACGAATACAAACGTTAAGTATAAACTAGGTAACACGGAAATAGAAAACTCAGTTTGTGAAAAAAATCAAGGTGTATTTGTTAGCAACGACTTGAAACCTAGAAAACAATGTATTAGCGTTCGCAACAAGGCAAACAGGATTCTTGGGTTCATATCTAGGTCTGTGAGTAACAGAACTGCTGACGTTATCTTGAAACTTTACCTAGCATTAGTGAGGCCACACATGGCTTATGTGGTTCAGTTCTGGTGTCCTTATTATAGAATGGACATAGATTCTTTGGAGAGAGTACAAAGAAGAATGGCAAAAATGATCCATAATATTAGAAACCTTCCATATGAAGAAAGACTGAAAAGCTTAGGCTTACAGTCATTAGAGAGGCGTAGAGTTAGGGGAGATATGATAGAGGTGTACAAGTGGGTAAGTGGGATTAACAAGGGTAAAATGGAAGATGTTCTGAAGCTCAGTAATAACGAAATAACTAGAACAAATGGCTTTAAATTAGATAAATTCCGATTCAGAAAGGATATAGGCAAGCACTGGTTTGGTAATAGAGTTGTGGATATGTGGAATAGGCTACCGAGTGCTATAGTAGGATCGGGGACGCTAGGGAGCTTCAAGACGAAGTTGGATAGGCACATGGAAGTGCTGGGATGGGTGTGAATGGGATCTGCCCTGTATGGGCCAGTCGGCCTCCTGCAGTATCCCACTTTCTTATGTTCTTATGTTCTTATGTTCTTATGACATTGTTCTATCTATCCAAGAAATGCTGCATGAGCGCAACGTACAGTCATTTAAAAATGCCCGGGAAAACATGCCTTCTGACGAGTACAAAGTCAGGATCAAAGCAGACACGACCCCTAAGGGAGAACATGAAAAAAGATTCAATGCTCCTATAGTTGATGATTAGCCATTCTGATTGTCGTTCAAGAGTTTGAGAAACGAGACATCATACTTAAAATGAGAGACGAGTCGCTCACAAGAATATCAGAGACACATCGATCTTATGATGCACTGCAGTATCCTTTCATCTTCTGGAAAGGTGAAGACGGATATCACTTCAATATTCCTCACACAGATCCAGAGACTGGTGTGGCAAAAGTAGGTACGAAAGTCTCATCCAATGACTTTTATTCATACAGATACTAAGATCAAGGAACCTCTTCCACCAGTTTGTAGTGGACATGAATGCCAAAATTGAAACAGAAAGACTCATCTTCACACGACTCAACCAAAAGAAGCTCAGGGTTGATGACTACATTCATCTGAGATATGCAATAGCAAGGGCTGGACATGTGGGCAATGTTGGATAGCTGGTGATTCTCCCCTCTTCCTTCACGGGAGGTCCGCGATACATGCATGAAAAGACTCAGGATGTCATCACCTACGTCAGAAAATATGGACGACCAGATCTCTTCATTACTTTTACATGCAACCCTGTATGGACTGAAATAACAGAAGGTCTAATGGAAGGCCAGAAAGGTCAAGATCGGCATGACATTATAGCGAGAGTATTTCGTCAGAAAGTGATCAAACTCATGGACTTGCTTACAAAAGCATCAATCTTTGGCCCTACACGGTGCTACATGTACTCCATCGAGTGGCAGAAACGAGGTCTACCACATGCCCATGTCTTGATCTGGCTGAAAGAGAAACTTCGACTGAACATGATTGACAACTGCATACGAACAGAGTTCCTGATCCAGAAGAAGATCCAGTTCTCTATGAGAGTATCAAGAAGCAAATGATTCATGGGCCATGTGGACTATTTAACAGACACTCTGCATGCATAAAAGATGGACGTTGCACCAAAAACTTCCCAAAAGACCTGATAAAAGATACTCAGAGTGGAGAAGATGGCTATCCTCAGTACAGGAGAAGAGCGCCAGGCGATGGAGGTTTTACATCAATGTTGCGACCTGGAACAGACAGTGAAATAACAATAGACAACAAATGGGTGGTTCCCTACAATCCTCTTTTGAGTAAAGCATTCAATGCGCACATCAATGTGGAGTTCTGCAATGCAGTCAATTGTGTCCATCAAGTATGTCTGCAAATACGTCAACAAAGGCTCTGATCAAGCGATCTTTGCATTGGGAAAGGATGAAAATCATGATGATGTGACACAGTTTCAGCAAGGCCGTTATATATGCACCAATGAAGCCCTATGGAGAATTTATAATTTTCCCATACACGAACGATGTCCAACAGTAGTTCATCTGGCTATTCACTTGGAAAATGGACAAAGAGTATACTTCACAGAAGAGTCCCTCCATAATCAAATGGCAATCCTGCTGATACAACCCTCACTGCATCCTTCAAGCTTTCGCAGGAAGATGAGTTTGCTCAAATACTCCTGTATGTTGACGTACCCAAGTTCTACATATGGCAGGCTTCAATGAAAAAGTTCCAGAGAAGAGCTCAAGGATCCGTTGTTGAAGGATATCCAGGGATAAACTCAGGCTTTGGGATGTGTCTACACGGTTCACCCCAACAACTTTGAATGCTATTGTTTGAGACTACTTTTGCACCACATCCGTGGCCCAACATCATATGCAGCACTCAAGATAGTGAATGGACAACCCTGCAGAACCTATCAGGAAGCGTGCAATCTCCTTGGCGTACTGGAAGATGATGGTCACTGGAATGACACATTAGAAGAGGCAGCAGCTACTCAATCGCCAATAAGAATGAGGAACCTGTTTGCTATCATGATTGCTACATGTGGGCTTTCCAACCCAAGCCAGCTCTGGAAAAACCACCAAGAAAGTCCTTCAGAGGATCTGCTTCATCAAGCAAGAAGAGAACATCCTTGTCAAGAGATTGAGTTCATGGATGACATGTTTAACAGGGCTCTGATCATGCTGGAAGACAAAGAGATGGGAAAAACCTGACTGATTTTGGATTGCCTTCCCCAAACTGAGAAAAACCAGTAGTTGCAAACAGGGAGTTGCTCAGAGAGACAGACAACTCACTTGAAGTTCTGGTGAATTTTCTTGAAGAAAATGAGCCCCACCTAGTGCGTGATCAAGCAAATGCTTATGAACAGATCTTGCAAGCGATACAAGCAGAGCAGGGAGGTATGATCTTTCTTGGTGCACCTGGCGGGACAGGAAAAAGATTCCTGATCAACCTTCTGTTGGCCACAGTAAGTCATCAGGGGAAAATTGCACTTGCTGTGGCATCCCCAGGCATTGCTTCAACACTACTAGAAGGAGGACGTACTGCACACTCAACTTTTAAAATGCCTCTGAACCTCGCTCACAATGAGAATCCAGTGTGCAACATCAAAAAAGGATCGGTAAAGGCAAAACTCTTAGAAAAATGGAGCCTCATAGTCTGGGATAGAATGCACTATGTCTCACAAGTTAGCGTTTGAAGCATTGGACAGGACCTTGCAAGATATACGAGAAAATGACCAGCTTATGGGTGGCATTACAATCGTCATTGTTGGAGACTTTCGCCTGACCCGACCTGTCATTCCTCGAAGCACTCCAGCTGATGAAATGAATGCGTGCCTCAAGGCATCATACCTTTGGAGAAGTGTTCAGACAGTCACCCTATCCACAAACATGAGATCAGGATGCTGGACGGTTTGCAAACCTTCTACTACAGATTGGAAATGGAACTTTCCCTGTTGATTCAGAAGGACAAATAATCATTCCTCAAGGATGTGGAAATTTTGTAAAGTCCTCAACTGAACTCACTAACATGGTCTACCCAAACATTATCCACCACTACAAGGATCACAAGTGGCTGCGTAAACGCGCAATTCTGGCACCAAGGAATGAACAGTGGCTGAAATCAACATAACTCTACTTAGACAGCTTCCAGGCAGTGAGACCTCATTCAAATCTGTTTATACAGTAATCGACCAGGACCAAGCAGTCCAGTACACTGCAGAATTCCTCAATTCTTTTGAGCCCGCTGGAATGCCTCCTCACCACCTCACTCTCAAGATTGAAACTCCCATAATGCTCTTAAGAAATCTTGAACCACCAATCCTCTGCAATGGCACAAGACTGGTGGTGAAGAACATGATGCCATATGTAAAGGAAGCTACAATACTGACAGGAAAAGCTAAAGGAGAGGACGTTTCAATACCATCTACAAAACCCAGGGACAGTCCATAAAGATGGTTAGCCTCTGAAGATGTCTTGAATAAAGACGAAAGCTAAGGTGCTCCGTTGTTTCCCTTTTCCCGTGTGATTTTATCAAGATATTTATATATATATATATATATACATATATATATATATATATATATATATATATATTCGATAAAAATCACACGGGAAAATGGAAACAACGATATTTTAGCTTTCGTCTTTATTCAAGACATCTTCAGAGGCAACTGGATTACATACGATACGATACGAAGTCTTTAGTTAAGAGGTGAAAGAAGATTATTATATTAAAGGAAAAGTAGAAACTGAAATACAGTAGGAGTAGAAAGAATCTGCTCAACCAGATCGCTTCATCTTTCTTATTGTGTTTTGTCTTTGTTCTGCTCCCTTTAACATCGTCAGACCTTGTATTAAATATTATTTATTTTATATAATGCTGCTTATTATTATTATTTGTTATTGTTGGAGTTTTGTCTGCCCAGGTCCTTGTGTAACTGGGAGTGGTAGTCAGATTTTTTTTTTTTTTTTTTTTTTTTTTTTTGAGGTGTTAGTTGTATTAGTCTAAAGGTACACTGTATGGAGAGGCCTGCCAGGTTCTTAGTGGAGCTGGTAGGTCACTCTCATCTTTATTCCCCTATTAATGTTTTATGTGTAAATGTGTATATTGGAGCAGGAGGTGCTTCAATTACTTCTTCCTGGCTAATGTAGCTGGGAGGGTAATCACATTATTATTATTATTATTATTATTATTTATTTATTATTTTTTTTTTCGGAGTTAGTGAGCCCGCCCAGGTCCTTGTGTAGCTGGGAGGATAAAAACATTTTTTTTATTTTATTTTATTTTTTTTTGATAAGATGTTAGTTCAATGTTAAATGTTAATTGTTAAATATTAGTTATGTTAGTCTAAATGTACACTGTATGGAGAGGCCTGCCAGGTTTTTCATGGAGCTGGTAGGTCACTCTCATCTTTTATTCTCTCTATTAAGGTTTTATATGTATATTGGGGCAGGAGATGGTTCAATTACTTTCTTCCTGGCTGATTTAAACCAACTGTATTCTTGGAATTCTTCGTTGTCTATATTATTTATACAGTTTTGATATGTTTCTGTGTTAAGTTCAGTCACTTTTTTCCAAATATTTACAGCTTTGTTGTGTATATCTACATTGATTGCTAAGAGATTTGCTATCTTGTGTAGCTGTTCATTACTGATGTGGTCTGTATATTTTATGTTATATATAAATGTAAGGGCTATATTTTGTACTGTTTGTAACCTTTTAATGCACGTTTTATTAAGGGTGTTCAATGGGATGGGTGGGTAGTCCATAATTGATTTGACAAGGGCAATATATATCTTTCTCTTGTTATTAATGCTAAGGTTCTTAAAGCGTTTTATTTTTGATAATCTTATTCTTGCCTGTCGTTCTTTATCTTTTAAGTATGTTATATATCCTCTTTTTGTTAGTTTTAATCCAAGCATCCTGCCTTCAGTGTCGTATAGGTATAGTTCCTGGTCGACTATTACTGGACTTGTTTTAATCTTGGCTATTGGTATTATCTTGAATTTTTTCTTATTTGTCCTGATTTTCCATTTTTTCTCAAAATCATTTATGTTTTTTATCGCTCTTACCATGTAGAGTGCCATAAATTGGGTTGATTTTCCTGGGTATGATACTATTTGAGTAATATCATCAGCAAACATTACATATTCGCTAAAGGGGGTAGGTTGAGGTGTGTCTGAAGTATAAATTGTATATAGTGTTGGAGAAAGGCATCCTCCTTGAGGTACTCCACTCTCAAGATTAAACATAGTTCCCCAAAAGTTTCCAATTTGAATTTGTGCTCTCCTACCATCTAAATAGTTACACAATATTCTTAGCAAGTATTCATTAAGTCCCAGTTTTAATATTTTATATTTTAAGCCTAAATGCCAAACCTTAGAAACATCCCTTAAAATTATATTGATCTGGTTACCATTGCTTTTTTCTATTGCAATTATTTCCGTTATTATAGCTATTGCAGTTAGGGTATCTCTATTGGGCATAAATCCATGTTGTCTGTTGTTAGTTTTCCCATGTTGTGTTAAAAAGGCTATTAGTCTTGTATTTAAAAATTTTTCCAATAGTTTCCCAGTAATTTCTAATAAAGATATTGGCCTGTAGTTTAATATTTCCTTATTGTCCTTACCCTCCTTCGGAATAAATATCATTTTAGCATATTTTAGTTTGTCTGGAAAGTAACCAGTTATTAAGCATGCGTTATAAATGTTTAATAGTGTATTTAAAATGTTTTCAGGTAGATTCATGATCATATTTCGTGTAATACCTGTGAGCCCAGGGGCTTTTTCCTTAAACTTCCTCAGACAGTGCATCATTTCTCCCATGGTTATTATTTGATTATTAGGTAATAAGTTATAGTCTATATATTGCCTTGGGGTGATTCTATGTATATGTCTTCCCATTTCGTCTTCTATCCTTTCTTCGTGTTCACTATCAAAATCTTCATTTTTCTCATCTGATATTTTAAAAACTTTTACCCATTCCCTTTTGAATGCTGACTCTTGTTCATTTTCCTCGTGCAGTTTTGTTCCATTTTGGTCTTT